>NC_047585.1:12123188-12423188 GCF_011004845.1 Esox lucius
CTGGTCAACAGAAAGAACTGAATTGTTATTTTTTATTTCTCGAAGATTATTTCCTATAATTTATTATCTATAAATATAGCATCTTCCTAAATTGCATTTGATTTGTGTTAGGATTTTATTTCATGTTCATTGGTCCATGCCTTGCTACTTCAGACTGTGTTCTGCTGATAGTTTGTCGTAGCTAGCTTGTTAGCTTCACAAACGCCAGATAACTTGAGAAAATGAATAAAGTGGCTTTCATCCTCGAGCACCGGTTTGAAACCCTTAATTTGGAGGGGAAACTTGAAGTAAAGTGACTTGGTGCCCATCAGCCACGGGATGTTGTCATCACTCAAACTGCTGGTAAAAGTAACCGCGGGTTTAACGTGGACTGGTTTTTGAAGAAAAAGTGGCTAATGTTTATCATACAAAAGAAGGCACTCTTCTGTTTTCCATGTCTGCTATTTGGTTGAGATGGTACTTGGTCGAGTACCATAGATTTGAAAAAAAATTCTGAGAGGATTGCAAAACATGAGAGCAGCAGGAGTCATCTGGACAATGCTGTGACATTGGTCTTACTTGGAAGGGTAAAGGTCACAGCCCAAGTTGACAGTGCATACAGGCGCTCCATTGAGCAGCATAATAAACAGGTGGAGGAAAACAGGTACGTTCTCAGTTGGATCACAACATGTATTATACTGTGTGGAAAATGTGAAACCGCACTGCAGGGGCACGACGAGTCCTGGAATATTCAGATGCATTTTCGAGACTATGTGCGATTCGAGACTTCAGAAAAGCTGATCGCTCAGACTTATGATGGTGCGGCTGTACAGTGTTGCCAACTTAGCGACTCTGTCGCTAGATTTAGGGACTTTTCAGACCCCCTTAGCAACTTTTTTTCTAAAAAGCGACTAGCGACTTTTTGTGGTGTTATTGGAGACTTGTTCTTACTCTTCTCAACGAGCAGCGGGCGCCTCCGTGGGCCCCTCCCCCATCAGAAAGCACTCACAGGCGGTCAGAGCAGGAGATGTTAACTCCTCCGCGTCCAGACTGAAAATGAATCGCGCATGTGGGAAGCCCTCGCTGGCTTTTCCCGCCCATAATGTAAAATTTAAATGTTCTTTGTCTAAAATAAATCACTGCAGTTCTCTTAATCCATGACCATGATGATATCTCCCCTTGTGTGTCACTCTAAATGTAAATTTTTTTTCTAGCCTTTTGATTTCGACTTAAATAGTGCCCCCGCTGCTCCTGTGTATGGAGGACATACGCACACAACCAGGATGGGATGAGGCCAACATAAGTGATGCATACGGCCTTTCAAAAAACTCCGGGGCCGAGCCTTTCTGCAGCTGCTGGAATTTTTTTCTTGGTGTTTTATACAACACTCTAAAAAACGGAGAATTGATGCATCTGGGATTAGCAGTGTGCTCAGCCGTTTCAATGAGAATGTCCAGAAAGCAAAACGGAAGCAAACTGATGAATGGGCTGCCGCCGTTCATGATGGAACAGATGAGCCAGGCCGAAGAGTAACCAACACAGCGCCGGTGATGAAGGAGGCATGCGACACAGTCATCTCCCAGGTGGAGCAGAGGTTTTCACAAAGTGACCACCTGATCGCTGCCAAGCTGGATAACAGCTCGCTCTTCCCACAATTTGTCCTGTCATTCTTTACATCTGAGCTTGACTGTGCTATTAAACTATGGCCTCTAGGAAACAAGGAAAAGTTGAAGTCTGAGCTGACCACTCTGTACCGCCACACTGAGCATCACACTGGTAAGACGGCCCTGTCTCTGTTAAGATTCATCCATGAGAACAACCTAGAGGAGGCTTTTGCTGAGACTGTTACTCTGCTGAAAATTATCATAACACCTATGACGACATCCGAGTCAGAGAGGAACTTTTCCACCTTGAAAAGGGTAAAAACCTTCACTCGCAATACCATGGGACAGCCGCGACTCAACGCATAGGCCATGTTGTCCATCAAAAGCCAGCTGATTCAGCAGCTACACGACTTAATTCCCAAAGTCATCGAAAAGTTTGAGGAAGAACCGCCGTGCCACCTTTCTCTTCAAGTGAGCCCTCAGCCTGCCTTTGTGGTGCTGGTCCGTGCATTGGTCATCTTTTTGTGCAGGATCGATTGATATAGATGGTGAGGAATGTCAGTGTGTCCATGCTTATCTATTAAGGTTGTTGTCATAGAATGGATCTGTATCCCTAAAAAGTTGTCTTTCCACTTCGTTGTGGCCTTCAGTGGTGTTGAGCTCATTGCTGTTCATGTATGGCCCTGTAGGCACATTGGTTCTGAGCTTGGTTGCATTCCTAATTTAGGTTTGTAAATGTGACAGTGATAATATTGGTAATTTTACATGTGTGTGTGAGAGAAGGAGAGCAATTACACAAGAAGGTCTCTCTCTCTCCAGTATGTGTACTACAACACCTGGTAGAAGCAAGCCGCTCTGTAGTTAAAAGTGTTTTGTGGAGCCACCCTGTTTGTTGATGTGTTAAATAAACACATCAGTAGCAAGAGGGAGTTTTGTAGCTTTACTGGTATGTATCCTATATTTTGAAATGGTTTGTGCCCGACCAATTTTTACATATAAAAACACCACTGAGCGGGCTTGTTACATATAAAACTGGATATGGTTAAATTGCGACTGTGACTTGCCAGCAACCTGATTAAGATCTGCAGATTTGAAAGACAAAAGGGCAGTCTGGACAACATACCTTCTCCCTGTGTGTTCAGCCATCAGCAACAGCCCCCATCATCGGGGCGCATTCACAGTCAACAATCCCAGTCATCCCCACCCCTACCACTACAATGGAACTTTCAATCCTGGAGGGGGACGTTAACTGACTATTCAAGAGACGGAAGGAAGGGAGTCGCAGAGTTACATGACATTGGGGACAGTAGAAACAATGGACCTCTAACACCTTGGCCTGATTGTCGCATTATTCAAGAGAGGCTTCTATGCTAGACATTTATCAAATGGAAAGGAGTCTAATTGAAAGGGTAGATAAGCACAATTTTTCCCACACTCAGCTTTCTGCTGTGTTTTCTGACATTTTTAGCACCTCACTGGAGATATGCTCCATTATAGCCTGTTTCAAATCCTCCATCATCATCCCATTCCCCAAAAAGTCAAGGGTCACAGGACTTAATGACTGCAGACCCGTCGCCCTGACGTCTGTGGTAATGCAGCCATTTGAGAGCTTTGTGCTGTACCACCTCAAGACCATCACCGACCCACTACTAGACCCACTACAGTTTGCTTACAGAGCCAACAGGTCTGTGGACGACGTGGCCAACAAGGCTCTTCACTTCTACCTCCAGCATTTGGACTCCACTGGAACCTACGCCAGAATCCTGTTTATGGACTTAAGTTCCGCATTCAACACCATAATTCCCGCTTTGCTCCAAGACAAGCTCACCCAACTGGGAGTGCCCAAGTCCAAATGCAGGTGGATCGCAACCTTCCCGTCCAATAGGAGGCAGCATGTGAGGTTGGGGAAGCACTTGTCTGAACCCCTGACCATCAGCGGCACTTGTCTGACCCCTCCCCTCAGGGCTGCGTCCTGTCCCCCCTACTTTTCTCCCTGTACACCAACAGCTGCTCCTTCAGTCACCACTCTGTTAATCTCCTAAAGTTTGCTTATGACTCCACTGTCACTGGACATATTTCTGATGGAGATGAGTCCACCTACAAGTGCAGTCAGAACAACTTGGAGTTCAATGCCCTAAAGACAGTGGAGATGACAGTGGACTTCAGGAGGCCCAGTTGCCCTCCTCCCATCGCCCAGGGTGGCTCCCCAGTCAACTCTGTGGAGTCCTTTCGCCTTTTGGGCACCACCATCACCCAGGACCTCAAATGGGAGCTGAACATCACCTCTCTTACAAAGAAAGCACAGCAGAGGATGTACTTCCTGTGGCAGCTGAAAAAGTTCAACCTGCCAAAGACTATGATGGTGCATCTCTACACTGCCATCATAGAGTCCATCCTGACCTCCTCCATGACTGCCTGGTACGTTGCAGCCACTGACAAGAACAAGGGCAGGCTGCAGTGCATAATCCACTCTGCAGAAAGGGTGATTGGCTGCAATCTGCCGTCTCTACACGATCTACACACCTCCAGGACCAGTAGGTGAGCAGCAAAGATTGGGGCTGATCCCGCTCACCCTGGAAATGGACTATTCCATGCTCTCCCCTCTGGCAGAAGGTTGAAGTCTATCAGGACCAACACCTCTTGCCACAAGAACAGTTTCTTTCCTACAGCATTAACTCTAATGAACAATCCCCCTGGAACCAAACTGACTATAGCCCACTCCCCACATACACACACAACCCTCAACTGGACCAATATATAACCCCTCCCCACATACACACATAACCCTCAACTGGACCAATATATAACCCCTCCCCACATACACACACAACCCTCAACTGGACCAATATATAACCCCTCCCCACATACACACACAACCCTCAACTGGACCAATATATAACCCCTCCCCACATACACACACAACCCTCAACTGGACCAATATATAACCCCTCCCCACATACACACACAACCCTCAACTGGACCAATATATAACCAATCAATCAATCAATCAAAATTTATTTATAAAGCGCTTTTTACAACAGCAGTTGTCACAAAGTGCTTTACAGAGACACCCGGCCTTAAACCCCAAGGAGCAAACAACAGTAGTGTTGAATTTCAGTGGCTAGGAAAAACTCCCTAAGAAGGTCGAATTTTAGGAAGAAACCTAGAGAGGACCCAGGCTCAGAGGGGTGACCAGTCCTCTTCTGGCTGTGCCGGGTGAGATATTAAGAGTCCAATTGGAATAATAAATAAATTTCTCTTGGCTAAATCCAGAGTATATTTGATTTTAGACTAGGTCAGAAGTATGACCAAGTGGACAAGGACAGGAACAGCAACGGTCCCCCCAAACCAGGTAATCCGCAGGTGTGGACCAGGACCTCATCTCCTTCTGAAATTTAAAATTGGAGGAGACTGAGAAAAGTTAGTAGTACATCCCTCATGTCCCCCAGCACAATAATATAGCAGCGTAACACCTTGGAAACTGAGACGGGGGGGTCCGGTGACACTGTGGCCCTACCCGGGGGAGGCCCCGGACAGGGCCCAACAGGCAGGAAATCAATCCAACCACATTGCCAGGCATCAACCAAAGGGACACCCACCAACCGCAACCCCCCTGAATGAGGGCCGAGTATTGCTAGTAGCGTACAGCCCAACTGCACAAGTGCGCAATAGAGAGTCAACAACAAGCCAGTGACTCTTCCCCCGAAGGGCATTGGAGGGAGGGCATCCCAGTGGCGACGAGAGCCCACCTGGCAAGACAGCAAGGGTGGACAGTATCAAGCCTACTGGTCACCTTCACGCCCCCGGGCCAGGCTACACCTAATTATAAACCGTGCTGTAGAGATGAGTTTTTAGTAGACACTTGAAAGTTTGCACTGAGTTTGCATTTCTAACCTTAATTGGCAGATCATTCCACAGGAGTGGAGCTCTATGAGAAAAGGCCCTGCCGCCAATTGTTTGTTTAGAAATTCTAGGTACAATTAAAAGGCCTGCGTCTTGCGATCTAAGGTTACGTGTAGGTATATATGGCTGGATCATTTCAGCAAGGTAAGTAGGAGCAAGTCCATGTATTGATTTATAGGTTAAGAGTAAAACCTTAAAATCAGCCCTAACCCTAACAGGCAGCCAATGTAAGGATGCCAGGACAGGAGTAATGTGTTCAAATTTTTTTGTTCTAGTTAGGATTCTAGCAGCTGTGTGCAGCACTAATTGAAGTTTATTTATTAATTTGTCTGGATAACCAGAGATAAGAGCATTGCAGTAATCTAATCTAGAAGTAACGAAAGCATGGATTAATTTTTCTGCATCAGTTTTTGATAGGAAGTTTCTAATTTTTGCGATGTTTCGAAGATGAAAATAAGCAACTCTTGAGACATATTTTATATGTTCTTCAAAGGAGAGGTCAGGGTCAAGGGTAACGCCAAGGTTTTTTACAGTTTTTTGGGATACGACCATGCAGCCGTCGAGGTTCACAGTGAGATCTGCTAACAACGCTATTCGTTTTTTGGGTCCTAAAAGGAGCATTTCTGTTTTATTTGAGTTTAAGAGCAAGAAATTCTCTGTCATCCACTTCCTAATATCTGAAACGCATGCTTCCAAAATAGCTAATTTAGGGGCTTCTCCATGCTTCATTGAAATATATAACTGTGTGTCATCAGCATAACAGTGAAAGTTAATATTGTGATTTCGGATTACATCGCCCAGAGGGAGCATGTATAGTGAGAAAAGTAATGGGCCCAGAACCGAGCCTTGAGGAACTCCAAAGCATACCTTTGACTTGTCAGAGGATAAGCCATCCACACTAACGAACTGATATCTTTCAGATAAATAAGATTTAAACCAGGCTAGAACATGTCCACGTAGCCCAATATTGGTTTCCAGTCTCTCTAAGAGAAGGGAGTGATCAATAGTGTCAAAAGCAGCACTAAGATCAAGAAGCAACAGGACGGATGCGGAACCTTTGTCTGAGGCCATTAGAAGGTCATTTGTTACCTTCACGAGTGCAGTCTCAGTACTATGATGGGATCTAAAACCAGACTGGAATATTTCATAAATGTTTTTTGTCTTTAGGAAGGCATTCAGTTGTTGGGAAACACATTTTTCTAAGATTTTTGAGAGGAACGGGAGGTTCGATATTGGCCTATAATTGTTTAATATGTCGGGATCTAGATTAGATTTTTTTAGAAGAGGCTTAATTTCCGCAATTTTTAGTGAGTTTGGTACGCATCCGGAGGAAAGGGAGCAATTTATTATGTTCAGCATTGGCTGACCTAGCACAGGAAATAACTCCTTAAGTAATTTTGTAGGAATCGGGTCTAGCTGAGAGTTTGTGGGTTTAGAACTCATTACAAATTTTGTAAATGTGTCGAGCGATACGGTATCAAAAAACTCAAGTGTCCCCATTGACACCTGATCAGGGAGGCACCGGAAATTTTCCGGACAACCGAGATTTTTAGGACCATAACTATTTAGGGATTCAGTTATTTGTTTTCTAATGGTGACGATCTTTTCATCAAAGTAGTTCATGTATTCATTACAACTAAAGTGAAGACCCACTTCACATGCTAAGCTTTGCTTTTTTGTTAACTTTGCAACTGTATCAAAGAGAAATTTTGGATTGTTTTTGTTCGCCTCAATCAGGTTGGAGAAATAAGCTGATCGAGCAGACGTGAGTGATTTTCGGTATTGTACTGTACTGTCTATCCAGGCTAGTCTAAATACTTCCAACTTGGTGGAGCGCCACTTTCGCTCCAATTTTCTGGAGGCTTGCTTAAGTGCTCTAGTATTGTCGGTGTACCAAGGAGCAAGTTTCTTGTTGCGTATTTCTTTAGTTTTTAGTGGTGCAACTATGTCTAATGTATTTCGCAGTATTGAGTTTAGATCCTCGATTTGATCGTTTACAGATTTATTTACTCTGTCATTTAAGAGCGAACTAGTAAGAATATCAAGGAATTTATTTGTAATCCGAGAATTTATAGTACGGCTTTTGAAACTCATTGTTTGGGGGGCAAGTGAATTTCTTGTTTTAACGGTAAATGTAATAAGACAGTGATCCGATAATCCAGGATTTTGGGGGTAAATTATTAGATCTACAATATCTATTTCTCGTGACAGGACTAAATCTAAGGTATGATTGTGGCAATGTGTTGGACCTGAGACATGTTGGATGAAACCCATTGAGTCGATTATGGCTTGAAAGGCTTTTTGAAGAGGATCATGGGGGTTTTCCATATGGATATTGAAATCGCCAAAAATTAGAATACTATCTGCCATGACTACAAGGTTAGACAAGAATTCTGGAAACTCATTGAGGAACAATGTTAATGTATAACCCCTCCCCACATACACACACAACCCTCAACTGGACTTATCTCGTACCTTACATATTTTTTAGTAATTTGTTAATGCCCAGTCTACTGTTTTTGTGCTCAGTCCACTGTTCTTATGTATACATTTTTGCACTAACAGGCCAGAAATAATTCCTTGTTTGTTGTTAAACTTACTTGGCCATAAAACTCATTCTGATTCTGATTCATCAAATGCCGCTTTTCTGAGAGATTTATTCATCAGGCCTTTTATGCTTTATTCGACAGGAAAGTGGTGAAAGTAAGAGGAGGGAGTTCTGCTGAAAGAGCAGATTCGAACACTGCAGCAGAACATATGCACTGAAGGCAGTGGCTTAGACCACTGGAGGCCCTATTTTAATGAAATACGTACACACTGGACAGCCACTTTAATGAAATACGTACACACTGGACAGCCACTTTAATGAAATACGTACACACTGGACAGCCACTTTAATGAAATACGTACACACTGGACAGCCACTTTAATGAAATACGTACACACTGGACAGCCACTTTAATGAAATACGTACACACTGGACAGCCACTTTAATGAAATACGTACACACTGGACAGCCACTTTAATGAAATACGTACACACTGGACAGCCACTTTAATGAAATACGTACACACTGGACAGCCACTTTAATGAAATACGTACACACTGGACAGCCACTTTAATGAAATACGTACACACTGGACAGCCACTTTAATGAAATACGTACACACTGGACAGCCACTTTAATGAAATACGTACACACTGGACAGCCACTTTAATGAAATACGTACACACTGGACAGCCACTTTAATGAAATACGTACACACTGGACAGCCACTTTAATGAAATACGTACACACTGGACAGCCACTTTAACAGCATTTATACTCAGAAGCTGAGCAGTAGATCTTTGCTCATCAGAGTGTGACTGGCCACATCCTGCTGACTGGGCTTGCTCTTGGAGCCTAGAGAGAGTATTGTATTCTCCGCAGGCTCCTGGTACCAGACATACTAATGTTAAGTACAAACGCACACAGACAGTCTCACAGCACTCAATAGTGGTAGCTAACCACTCTCACCATAGCCTCAGTGGGGTCGACCTTTAACAACAGAGATACGTGTCCATAGCAAGTAAGTGGTATAAGAGGCTTGGAGAGAAAAACAACCAGAGCCTGTAAAGGCAAATCACCGGTGTATGCTTACCTCCCATATTTTACATTAGACAGTGTTGTCATCTATCATGGTCTAATTGCAGTGGAGGTCTGTCGTAGACGTGCTGCTGAAGCCACTAAGGAGTTCTAACCCGGACATGGTTCATCTCCCCGTGCCCGTCCCTGTGGGCTATCACGACCCGCTACCTTCTAGCAGATTCTCACTAACGTGGGGAAGGTGGTCGCCACAGGCCGTGCCCCCAGGTGCACCAATACGTCCGAGCGGGAATCTCAAATCAGCCGTGTTTAGCCCCGCCTCCCATTCGTGGGCTGCTGCAGGGTCTCCATACAGCGAGCTGGCCACGCGGAGCCTTCCACACAGGGATAGGATGTTAGTTGTTTTGTTATCATAGCTAAGTTCAATAAAAAGTGTATCGTTACACATAAACCTGTGACGCACCCTGTCCTTCGGTTTATTTGGAAAGCCACACAAAGAGGACATGTCATTCTTGTGGTGGGTCTAATTTATAGATGACGACCTTCTAGATGCCCGAGTCACATCAGCCAAGGTGCTATTTTAGTGGTGCACAAATCACCAGTCACATTTGTGCTGGAACAATGGGGAGGGCTCTCATCCGGAGCACAGCGGGCTCTGAATGGACTGGGATCCAAGCGTCAATGGCAGGGCAAAGTCAATCGGGGCCCTACAGACAGAAGCAGTGTGTCTGTGTCCATGGTTGCATTATGCCCACAGTCGAGTCAGTGAAACAACCACTCCCCCAGACGACACGGAGCAACGGGAGACCAAGGTCGAGATAATGTTGGAACGTTTTTTTTAATAATAATAATTTTGTTAAAAGCAGCGCATGTCACTAACATTTTCTGAGCCTCCTTTCAGTTAGCTACTGCCGCAGTTAGTCAACATATTTAAATGTAAAGCAAATGCAGTGAGATAGATTACTTACAGTGAATTATAGATTGTCCTTTTTTTTAATGGTGAGTGAGGAAGAGTACTAGCAGTATAGATCAACAAATGCGTTTGTGCTGTCTTGTCCACAAAATCTTACCAGGCTATCTATGCAGGCTATCTCACACAACCTTAACACCCTTTAATCTTACCAGGCTATATATCCCAGCTCAGTCATACAGCTTTAGCACTCTGTAATGTTTAAGGACAGCTTGTCTCAAGGGTAGAATAACTAAAAATGAGTCTGGAAATATCTGTTAAGTGTTAGGGCAAAGCAATCACTTGGACCACGGTTAAAGAAATGACTCCCATTTTTACTATCAAAAAGCAATTTAGGCTGATCTCAGTATAACTAGGGCTGGGTGATATGGCAAAAAACATGATCATATTATTTTTTCATTCAAAAGCATTACCAGAATTGATATTCATTCGATATTGATAAATATCACGAAAAACACTGGGAGTGAGATTCTCCAGTAAATCAATGCTCAAAGTCAATGCTCAAATGCATTTTTTAAAAAGTGCACTGCAGTGTTTTCAGGTAGAGACAATTATCTAACTGAAGAAATTGCCATGTGTTATTGTGTGGCACACACGGTAAATGGAGCTGGAGAGCATTTCCACAAAAGGTTGTGGAAATGACTTACAGCTATACTGACACACTCAATAGCTAGAAACTCTTTATTTTCCCTCAAATGTTCCCTGTGATTTCGTTTTTTTTGTTTTCAAACCAATAACTTCCCTTATGATTCAGTCCTAGAGAAGAAGAATGAATCACACGGATGGAAAACAAAGACTCTTAAGAGGTCACCTTCTGCTCCTTCCCAGAAAACTATAATTTAAGCTTTTTTCAGGAAATGGGAAATACCATTCTGAACATTAACAAGGCGGCACTACATCGTAACCCTTTTTACTGGTTGAACAGTGCAGAATCTAACTTCCCTCTGCAGTTTCTTTCTTGGTCTTCTAGTCCAGACCACTATATATATATTTTAGGATGCCTACTCTATAAGATTCCAGTGAGATCCACACGTAGCTGTGTGGGAGACAAATGTACGGTTTGACAGTGTGATATGAGCAGGAATAAAAAGATTCCTTGCCACCACTGGGTAATGCGTTTCCAGCTGAGGCCCGACTGTCAACAGAAAACTTTTGCATTGTGCTTTTGTTCAGCATGGTAGTCATGGTTGACAACTTGTGGATCCAACCTCAAGTTAATATTCGAGTCATTTGGCCTCTGTCAGACTGAGACGTGTGAATCAGTTCTATCCACGTCTTACTACTCTTGACACAGAATACATTTTTGCGTCAAATGAATTTATAGTCTAGCCGCTTATGTCAGACAAACGAAGTTAATGGAAAAGATCTCTAGGATTTAAAATGAGAGGGACCTTTGAAAGTCCTTGTTCCTGGTTGCATGAATTGGCAAAAACGAAAAGGAACTTTACTTTGTCATCGTCTTAAATATTAATATTATTTCAATGACATGTCAGTGTTTTTGTAATAGATAGTTATGACAGCAGGTTTTATAGCTTAATCCTAAATTCCCTCTTCAATTAGCTTCCTAACTGCTTGTAGTTCCTTGTAATGCCCCATCAAAGAACATTACAGGTCCCATGAAATAGAACATTACAGGTCCCATGAAATAGAACATTACAGGTCCCATGAAATAGAACATTACAGGTCCCATGAAATAGAACATTACAGGTCCCATGAAATAGAACATTACAGGTCCCATGAAATAGAACATTACAGGTCCCATGAAATAGAACATTACAGGTCCCATGAAATAGAACATTACAGGTCCCATGAAATAGAACATTACAGGTCCCATGAAATAGATTGTATCATTGGAAACACTAATTAAGTCATATTAATAAGTCACAATTGTAGCACTTTAGTCCTAAAATTCACAGTGACACATTTCCATGATTCAAAGGGCGATGAGGGAAACATTACTCATCCTATCTGGGCCTGACACGTTGACCTCTCTCCCACGCAGAAAGCCAGACTGGCCCGGATAAGAATAACGCAGACAGGCAGTTCCTGCAGTGGCTTCCTTCAGAGCAAACGCAACGACCTCCTCAGCGAACTGCTGGAGCTCACGGTAAGGTTGCATGTTGATCACTGAAACCCCACACCCAGATTGACGTTATGACCATGTGACCAGACCGGTTTGAACCAGAGGGATGGAAGGGACAGCAACATAGAGGGGCTTCCACCCACTTCCTCCACGGCGGCGTAGCCAAGTGAGTGAGAACTCTCCACTTTATTGGCCAAAGCTCCCAAATCACCCAGTCTCAGATCACCCAGATCTCAGGCCCGGTTGGTGTTTAGAACAGACAGATTGAAGAGCAGAATCCATTCATTAAGGGGTCGTAGCTGTCTCCGACTGGACTTATCAAAATGATGGCCTGGGCTTCTTCATTACTGACCAGACAGTAATGGATCTCCTTTGTCTTTTCTAAATAGCTTGGCTTGCTCCCAGTTCACCCTGCTGTCTTTTCTCGTTCTCTGTTGTAGTTCTATTTGTTGTGATGTGTCTCGTTGCACTTCAGAGATCTGTTGTTTTTTCGTTGTCCAGGTAATGAAGCCAACGCAGACATTTGCTCTTTTCTATAGCCCTAATTAAACATAGAGATGAAAAACGGGTTTCTTTGTTGAAAGCACCGCAGTCACCTTTGCTTTGCTTTGGTATTTGTCATGCTTTGTTACTGTCAATAAATGTGCTGTCTGCTTTGTTGAAATACTCCAGCAGCAAATGGCCCTTAAACGATTCCATCAATTTAGCAGGCCGTATTCCTGTTGTGGGATGAATTAGGAGATGAGACGTGTCAGAGCAAAACATATTTGCAATTTGTACATGAATATAATCACAGAGGGGCAGTATTTCCATTACATCTACCTGAAATAGGTATTGAAACAAGAGTATTGATTTTGAATGGTCATTTCACAACTACAGTATATGTATTTAGTATTTTGGTAATTTAATGTTTTGATCAACGTGCAATCAGACAGTGTATATAAAATAAACAACAAAAGACCATATTAATATGCATAAGTAAAACAAAACTTTTAACGCTACTGAAAATTTGGTTAAGGGGAGTTCACACTGAAAATGGCACATATTTGTTAAATCATTAATCGGAGAGCTATGTACAGCAATGTATAATACATACAATGTCTTAGCATTAGCTTCTGCTCCTCAGCGGTTACTCATTGCCTTCACATTATCATGTATACAATATTACAAACTATAAAATCACAGTAAAATTATTAATAGCAATCCCCATAGGTAATGAGCAAGGTACGCAGTACCGATCCCCAATAAAATAAACACAGAACCAAACAGGTGGAGACTGGGGTGGGGGTGGATTCAACCCACATGCTAAAACAACCATCAGCATGTCAGACTGAGTGATTAACCTTTCACGATTAAATAGACAGGTATGACATTTTACATTGTGATGCGAGTGATTCAGTGTATTGTTGGTCAATTACCACTCAGGTTTCCAGGCTGAAATTGCTATGGAAATTTATGTTCAAATACAGTGCTGTCCATAAGTATTTAAGCAGTGGCACAGATGTTGTGGTTTTGTCTCCAGCTCTTTTGATTTGAAATGATACTGGGGTAAGGTAGAGACTGCCAGCTTTAATTTGTGGGTATCTTCATCCATTTAAAATTTACCATTTACAAATAACAGCACGTTTTGTACAACCCTATTTCCAAAAAAGTTGTGATCCTGCATAAAATGCAAATAAAAACAGAATGCCATGATGTGCAAATCATTTATTCCTATATTTATTTGAACGTAGTACAAACACAACATTTGAAGTGTTGAAGCTGAGAAATGCCCATTTTGTATTTGATGCCAGCAGAATGTTTAAAAAAAGGTGGGACAGGGGCATGTTTACCACTGTGTTACATCACCTCTTCTTTTAATAATACTCTGTAAGCGTTTGGGAACTGAGGAGACCAATTGCTGTAGATTTCAAAGTGAAATGTTTTCCCATTTCTGCTTGATATAGGATTTCAGCTGCTCAACAGTTCTGGGTCTCCTTTATCATATATTTGTTTTTATAATGTGCCAAATGTTTTCAATGGGTGACAGGTCTGGACTGAAGGCAGGCCTGTTTAGCACTCTTTTACTGTGGAGCCATGCTGTTGTAATATGGGCAGAATGTGGTTTGGCATTGTCTTGCTGAAATAAGCAAGGCCTTCCCTGAAAAAAGACGTTGGATGGCAGCATATGTTGCTCCAAAACCTGTATATATTGTTCAGCATTAATGGTGCCTTCACAGATGTGCAAGTCACCCATGTCATGTGCTCAAATGCACCCCCATACAATCACAGATGCTGGCTTTTGTTCTGTGCGCTGATAAGAAGCTGGATGGTCCCTCTCCTCTTTAGTCCAGAGGACGCGGCGTCAGACCACAGGTCAGTTTTCCACTCCACCTCAGTCCATCTTAAATGAGCTCGGACCCAGAGAAGGCAGCAGCGTTTCTGGATCTTGTTTATATCTGCTTTATTTTTTACTTTTGTGGATGCAGCGATGTACTGTGTTTACAGACAATGTGTTTTCAGAAGTGTTCCTGTGCCCATGCAGTGATTTCCACTAGAGAATTGTGTTTTATTTTTAATGAAGTGCCGTCTGAGGGCAAAAAGATCAGGGCCATCCAATATTGGTTTTCAGCCTTATCCCTTGCATACAGAAATTTCCCTGGATTCTCTGAATCTTTTAATGAAATTGTGTATCGTTGATGATGAGATCCCCAAACTCTTTGCAATTTGCAAATTGTTGCACAATTGTTCCCATGCAGTCTTTCACAGAGTAGTGAACCCCTCCCCATCCTCACCTTTGACAGACCCATCCTCTCTGGAATGATCATTTAATACCCAATCATGTTACTGACCTGTTGCCAATTGATCTAATTAGTTGTATGATGTTCCACTATGTTTAGTTTTTTAGTGTTACACAATTTTTCTTGTCTTGTCTTTTGTTGCCTCTGTCCCAACTTTTTTGAAACTTGCTGCTAGCATCAAATAAAAATTGGGCATTCATTTTTCAAGAAACAATACAATTTCTTAGTTTCAACATTTGATATGTTGCCTTAGAGATTTTCTATTGAATACAGGGTTCTAATGAGTATTGCATTCTGTTTTTATTTACATTTTATGTAGCAGCCCAACTTCTTTGGAAACAGGGTTGTACATAATCCCCAAATTCTGTGTACCAAAAGGATTTGGACGATTAGCTTCACAGTACCAATGCATTAGGAGTGCTAAAATCAACTGTTTGGTACATTAAGAAGACTACTTGGTAGACAAAGGAATACCTTAACAGTGTATGAATGGTGAGCGTAATAATCAAAGAACTGTCCAAAATATAATGAACACCATCCAGGGGTTAGGTGTGGATGTGTCTGCCATTACCATTCACAGAAGGCTTCACCAGCTGAACTACATAGGCTTGACTGCAAGGAGCCAAAACACTAGTTAACCTCAAAAACAAAAAAATTGAAAGATCCTGCAGTGTTTTGGAGACAAATATTAACATGTACGAGAGTGATGGCTAGAAGAAAGTGTGTAGAAAACAAGAACTAGCCTACCAACTTACCTGTGTACTAAAGTTGTTGTTTTGTGTAGTAATGGCTTACATTGGACCTGGCTCACCTGTCTTCATTGATTATATAACTACTGATGGCAGCAGTAGCATGAATTATGAAGTGTACAGACACATCTTGTCTACTCAACCAAAATATACAACCAAATATCTCTAAAGTCATTGGATGGCACTTTACCATCAAGCAGGACAATGATTAATAACATACTGTAAACCAAGGACTTTTTCAGGACCAAAAAGGTGGAATATTCTAGACGGGCTTAGTCACCTTGAATACAGTTGAGCTGTGAAAACTACATTGAAGGCATTTTTGATGCATCAAACCAACAGGGAATGAAGATGGCTGCAGTTCAGGCCTAACAGCATCACCAGGGAAGATACCCAGCGTCTGATGATGTTTGTGATTCACAGACTTCAGACAGTTATTGAATGCAAAGCATTTGGAAACATATCATATCAAGTGAATGTTTAAGTGATATAGTGAATTTTTTCAATTACTTTTGGCTCCCTAAAATGGAGGCATATGTGTTAAAAGAGCTGTAATCTCTACCCTGTTTATGGATGTAAATTCACTCAAATGAAAGCTCTCACTCTGCACTTTGACCTCTTGTGCTAGAGTGCAGAGCCAAAAAAAATGTTGTGACAAATTTGTGCCACTGTCAAAATTATTATTGAATGCACTGCATAAGTAGTAGTATTAGCATGATTATAATTAGTATAATTATTATTAGTAGTGGTTTTATTGTTATGGACAGATGCCCAGTCTCTCTTCATGTCTTTTCCAAGGGTAGATGGATTTGAAAAACAAATTGCACATGGACCGTAAAACTGGCAAGCACTCAGCAACATTGTTAAACTGCGGCGTGGGCTGAAAACCATTCACATCTACTGAATGATAGACTTGGAGCTGAGCGTCCATTGAAGTTTTGGAAGTATAGCAATTATCACATATAAATGTCATCTGTAAAGCTAAAGCGTTCAGAGGCTTCATTTAGTCAGTGGTTCTACCAGGGCTGTAATCAGTCTGCCAGCTCCCTGGCACTTTGAATTAAGTTTCTCTAACTGAAGATAGATGCGTCAGTCTTCTCCGGAGTTAGGAAGAATTTCTCCCTTTATGGTTATTCTCAGTCCGTAAGGTCTTATCACTTTGGTAATGTGTTTTTGCTACAACAGCACACATCAACAGACCAAAGCATTCTATTGACAGGAGATGAACTAAAGTAAACTTCCAGATTAATTTTTCCAACTGATAAACCTTCTAAAGTTAATCATTGAGAGACATCCATTGCTGTTTCACACTGAAAGGACTGTGTATGGAATTTCAATGAGAATAAATGGAACAGGTTGGTGTTAATGGAGACATTTACCAGAGTTTTTCCCCCCAGCTGTTGTCCAGTTTGTTGCAAAGTCTGGTTTTCTTTACATTTATTTTTCCATGATTGTAGTCAAAAGCAATTTAATGTTTAATTGATAAAATTATGTTTAATTGAAACAGGATAGTCCAATAGTTTATTTTTGAGACTAGGGTGACTTATTCATAAAGGCAGATAGGCAATGATCAATATAAACAGTAAAGTAAAGCGATTGATCTCTTAATTTTTATTGTCTTTTCTCTCCCCTTCAACTCTCTGAAGCAACAACCTTACAAGCAAAACAATATCCACGAGGTACCAAATCAGCCGTCACATGATGTTGAAAATCTACACATACAGCATTCTCTTTAGTACTTGGTTCTCTCAGAAAAGACTGAAACAGCAGTGGCACAAAAGTATAGTCTTTACCTTTTTAGTTGGTTTCCATATTGACATGAAGGAGTTAAGGGGCTAAACACACTTCTGCTATTATGCCATGTAATCGTATATCACCTGTTAACAGTGTTTGTATTGTGTGATTTCTCTGGGTTTCTGTATATTTCTTATGTGTCTGTCAACCTAGGGCTCAGAAGAGGAACAACAGCTTAGTGAGAACCTGTCATTACTAGAAAGCCAACACCACCATCTATTGCACTGTCTGGAGAAGACAACTGTGAGTCTGTAGTAGTACTACTACCACACTCAGTGATTTAAATACAATACTACCACTCTCAATGAGTAGAATACAATACTACCACACTCAATGACTACAAAAAGATACTACCACACTCAAATATTAGAAAATAATACTACCACAATCAATGACTACAAAAAGATACTATCACACTCAGTGATTTGAATACAATACTACCACTCTCAATGATTAGAAAAGAATACCACCACACTCAATGACTACAAAAAGATGCTACCACACTCAATGACTAGAAAACAATACTACCACACTCAATGACTACAAAAAGATACTACCACACTCAATGACTACAAAAAGATGCTACCACACTCAATGACTAGAATACAATACTACCACACTCAATGACTTGGACACAATACTACCACACTTAATGACTATAAGACAATACAATCACACTCAATGACAAGAAAACAATACTACCCCATTCAATGGCTAGAATACATTACTTTCACACTCAATTACTACTATCATACTATCAACGTTCCTGCAGCTGTCTTGTAAACCCTGACTTGCCTCACAGGCCCATGAGTTTGTGGATGAGCAGCTGTATGAGCAGAACTGCCTGGAGACCACGGCCCAGAGCTACGCCTCCCGCAGCCCCTCCCTCTCCAGCCAGGGCGGGCCCGTAGGCACATGCTGTACACGTCGGGTTAAGAGGAACTCCCCACTGCCCAACTCCAGTCGGGCCCTCCAGCCCAGTCACCGGCCAAGCCCGTTACAGGAGCTCAGCGCCCTGCACATCCAGTGTGGGGAAAAGCCACCACATACTACCAGGTACCACCAGATGACTAGGCACATGGACACAGGTTGAGGTTTACTCTGCTTAGGCACTGATCTACAGTCAACTAATGACATGGACACTTGACAGTGTCTTGGCGCAACTTTGTGATACTCTGTACTCTGCAAATGCAGTCCTTTTGAACAACACTAGAGGGCACAGTTTTGTCATATTGATATTACGACCACTTGTTGGGTAGTTTGAAGAACTGTCTCTTTCTTCTCTCTGTCTCTGTCTGTCTCTTCTCTCCTACCTCCATCTCTTGCTCTCTTTCTGTCTATCTCTCTTCTCACCGTCTCTTGCCTGTCTCTCTCTCTCTTCTCTCTCAGTCGCTCAAGTCTCAACATGAAGACAGACGAGGCAGGCCTGGTCAACTGCAAAGGCGGTCAAATCACCACGGCGATCATCAGCATCCCCACGGCCTCATCGGCCACCCCTGACGGAGACGGTCTCCACGGACCCCCCCAACGCAGACCGCCCCAACCCGCCAGCGGCCCACAGACACCGAGTATTAACACCACCAGCTCCAGTGTCATCAAGGTGTCCGCTCTGTGACTGTGTGACTGACCTGTTCAACAGACCCATTGGGCTGGTGAAAGGAGGCTTTCACTAGAGCTCTGCCTTGAAGGACCCCTGTCACCTGTTGAGACAACCCCCAACTGTGTTCTTAGGAGTGCGCTTGGCCTTTTGGGTAGCCAGGGGAACGTATACACTGACAGAAATGCTTCAAGGCAGCTGAGTAGCCAATTGTGTTTGCATTGAAGAAAAAATTAAATAAAACGGGCCAGTATGTGTGAATAGCGCGATTCGCCAGGACAAAGGAAGTCTCTGTGTCTTTGTGCACTTGGCACCTACACATTACTGTCTCGATCTGGCTACAGCTCAACTCTAAATGTGTAAAACATGTTCTTACACTTGATGAGATTCCAAGGAGGAGGAAGACAACAGTCAATGTTTTATGTTGAGTTTGGTTGGCCCTCTTTGTGTTTTGTGTTGTTTGTCGTTTCTAGTTTCACCTTGATTGAAACTGCTTTGGAGTTCTTCACTCCTCCAGTAGATGAGGTGTGTCTGCTAGAATGATTCTGGTGTTTTTTTGTGTTTCTGTGTATGTGTGTGTGTGTGTGTTTGGCTGAGAGAGATTAGTCTTTTATGAACCGTAAATATTTTAGTGGTCTAAACACCTCTCCACAATGTCCTTAAAATAAAAAATAACATAAATGCCAGACAAAATGTTAAACGGGCTACACTCTAGAAATTAAAGGTTCCTGTGGGATCCTTAAGGGTTCTTCAAATAAATTTTTTAGGGGAAACCCCTATGAATTGTTAGAGAAACCCTTCTTTAAGGAACTCTTTCAGTAGTTTCTCAGATACCTTTTTGATGAACCCCTCTAACTTCTTCATCCAGAGTTTATAGAGGTGACCCCGTGGGTTTAATTTGAAGAACCCTTAAAGGAGCCTTCACTTTTTAGAGTGCAACTACTTTTGAGAAACAAATATATCAGATACACTAACATACCATTTCAGTTGCTGTATCCATCTCTAGCTATGACTTGGTCTCTTTCTTACACTTCCTCCCTCTGTCCATCTCTATGTCTATGAATCTCTCAGACTGTCCTCGTTTTTAAGACTTTAGAAAAGCAGTCGAGTTATCGTTTCTGCTCAGTGGAAGACACAATCACTGTGGTCCCTTGAAGCCACGGACGTCCATGTCATTGCCCTACTGTGATGTGAACAGGCCTCTTCTACAGGTTACATTAACTTCTGTCCCTTGGAGTTCCATGCTGTAGGTGCCTGGTGTTTGCAATAGCTTGTGACTACTTGCCAATATGTGCTATAACAAAAGTATAACAGATGAACACGTCTTTTGTTTTGTTCTTTACGCGCACATTATTATTTCAATATGTAGGTTTTTGAATAATGAAAACAAAACCGCCATGTCACACATTTGAGGTATCGGTATGTTTTTGTATTGACTTTGTGAACTCAGCCGTGGCAAATAGTTATGCTATCCACAACTAGTACATTGTTGTGAGCCGATGTGTAATTATGGATGTTTAGAGAAAAAAAAAGACGATTTTTACTTGATGTTGACCATGTCACGTGAAAGATGACTTGAATTCTTACCAATAGTACACCACCCCAAACACTTGGGTTTAGTTTGTCTACATGCAGGTAAAGGCCTGTTTACGCCACACCCTTTAAAGAATGCAGCCGGACCATGATGAGGTGACCAGGGTTCAAACTCCAGGCTTCCAGTTCAGGTAATAGTCATTGGCCTGGACGAGGGAACAGAGTTTGTCTCTGGACCAACATAATGTGAAATCAAAAGTAGGTCTATTACAAACGCTCTGTACTGTTTCATGCATAGCTAGGTTTGTTTATTAGGGTCTCCATTAGCTATTGCCCATGCAGCAGCTGCTCATCCTGGAGTAGACACAGCATAAAACGTAATACAAAACAGTGATAGACAAGGAAAGTTCAAGGAGAGGGTTACATACGTTAAAAATAATAGTTAAAAAAGAGGTAAAATTATTGTGCTGACAAAACAGTGATTAGTGCCGGTTAGTATTCTGTTGAGGTCATTGGAGAATACAAAGCTAGCCTGTACAGTCCACAGTGCTCCTCTATTTACTGTGTTATGATAGAAAGCAAATGGACACGCCTCCATTTGAGAAGGAATGTGAGGTTGCCTGTTAAAAATCATTGTTATGCCGTCGTTTGTTTCGCCTTCTTAGGTTTGTTTTATTGTGAACTGGGCTTTTCTCTGCTCTGTATTATCTGTCTAATGTTGTTTATCATTTGACTTTGTCTTTTATCAGAATGACTATAAACTAATGTAGTGTCAGATAAACATTGACATCTGCCACCCAAACCTGGCTTGTGGGCTTTTTTTCTCTCAGAGGATACCAGAAATGTTCATCTTTTTCTTCACACGTGAAGTTTGTACGAGGAACTACAACTTATAGCCCGCTCATCAGGTGCTCAGTATGCAGCCTTGTTAAAAGTAAACAGATTCGCTGGGTTCATTTCTCCAGCTGGGTTTTGTCACACAACAGTTTATCCCTTCCGATATAACCCTGGGGAAATTGTACAGCTGGGGTTGATTGAGCCATATGGCAAGGAAATTTGCATGTGAACTGAAGAGCAGTTCTGAACCAGTTTAATTTTACACATACAGTGGGGAGAACAAGTATTTGATACCGATTTTGCAGGTTTTCCGACTTACAAAGCATGTAGTGGTCTGTAATTTTTATCATAGGTACACTTCAACTGTGAGAGACGGAATCTAAAACAAAAATCCAGAAAATCACATTGTACGATTTTTAAATAATATATTTGCATTTTATTGCATGACATAAGTATTCGATCACCTACCAACCAGTAAGAATTCCGGCTCTCACAGACCTGTTAGTTTCCCTTTTAAGAAGCCCTCCTGTTCTCCACTCATTACCTGTATTAACTGCACCTGTTTGAACTTGTTACCTGTATAAAAGACACCTGTCCACACACTCAATGAAACAGACTCCAACCTCTCCGCAATGGCCAAGACCAGAGAGCTGTGTAAGGACATCAGGGATAAAATTGTAGACCTGCACAAGGCTGGGATTGGCTACAGGACAATAGGCAAGCAGTTTGGTGAGAAGGCAACAACTGTTGGCACAATTATTAGAAAATGGAAGAAGTTTAAGATGACGGTCAATCTCCCTCGGTCTGGGGCTCCATGCAAGATCTCATCTCATGGGGCATCAATGATCATGAGGAAGGTGAGGGATCAGCCCAGAACTACACAACAGCACCTGGTCAATGACCTGAAGAGAGCTGGGACCACAGTCTCAAAGAAAACCATTAGTAACACACTACACTGTCATGGATTAAAATCCTGCAGCGCACGCAAGGTCCCCCTGCTCAAGCCAGCGCATGTCCAGGCCCGTCTGAAGTTTGCCAATGACCATCTAGATGATTCAGAGGAGGAATGGGAGAAGGTCATGTGGTCTGATGAGACAAAAATAGATATTTTTGGTCTAAACTCCACTCGCCGTGTTTGGAGGAAGAAGAAGGATGAGTACAACCCCATGAACACCATCCCAACTGTGAAGCATGGAGGTGGACACATCATTCTTTGTGGATGCTTTTCTGCAAAGGGGACAGGATGACTGCACCGTATTGAGGGGAGGATGAATGGGGCCATGTATGGCGAGATCTTGGCCAACAACCTCCTTCCCTCAGTGTGACAACGACCCGAAACACACAGCCAGGGCAACTAAGGACTGGCTCCGTAAAAAGCATCTCCAGGTCCTGGAGTGGCCTAGCCAGTCTCCAGACCTGAATCCAATAGAAAATCTTTAGAGGGAGCTGAAAAGCCGTATTGCCCAGCTACAGCCCCAAAACCTGAAGGATCTGGAGAAGGTCTGTATGGAGGAGTGGGCCAAAATCCCTGCTGCAGTTTGTGCAAACCTGGTCAAGAACTACAGGAAACATATGATCTCTGTAATTGCAAACAAAGCTTTTTGTACCAAATATTAAGTTCTGCTTTTCTGATGTATCAAATATTTATGTCATGCAATAAAATGCAAATTAATTACTTAAAAATTAAATGTGATTTTCTGGATTATTGTTTTAGATTCCGTCACTCACAGTTGAAGAGTACCTATGATAAAAATGACAGACTTCTACATGCTTTTTAAGTGGGAAAACCTGCAAAATCTGTAGTGTATCAAATACTTGTTCTCCCCACTGTATTTGTTATATTCAACAAAATGTATTTTAAAAAAGGTGGTAGTGTGTATACATGTGTGTAACATAATTTGTGAAACATATTCTAACAATGTATTACAGTTGAAAAACCGCCCTGATCCCCCCAGTCCTGCCGTCCCCAACATTCAAGGGCAGGGGATGTTTGAGTCACTTTACACAGTTTAAGACACGCAGCCAGACTCATTTGGCTAAGCCAGACTCATTTGGCTAAGCCAGACTCATTTGGCCAATCAACTTTGAAAAGATCTGATGGGAGAAGAACCCACATAATTGGTAAAAAGTATAATTAGTGGAGACAAATGCATCTGGTCACAGCAGATTTCCAAATCTTTTTATGAATTTCAGCTGATGAGTTGCCTGAAGTGTGAGAGGAAAAGGAGATAGAGATAGATGACAAAGGAATACAGAAGTGTTGAGGTGACTTGGATAACTGTCCACTATTCTGAAATTAGTGTCGCCCAGAGCGACTGAAGCATTACCTGTGTGGATGCCTCTCAGAACGGATGAGGACCAATCCAGCAGCTGGGCTGGCCCTGTACAAGTTCATCAGCATACTCCATCACCTTTGACCACCTCTCTCTGCTCAAGCCAAGTTTATGAGAGAAAACTGAAAAGACTTTGGTAAGTTCAGAGGCCATGATTAGAATGTATTACTGGTACAGACAAATTACGTTTTTTCATTTGCAATTCTTCTAGGGCAGTTCAAATGATTCATTTAATGGACCATCAATTAATATAGAGTTATAAATCATTCATTCTTCAGATATTACTGTAAGTTATTGCAACAAAAAACCACTAGAGGTCAGGTTTGGCCTGTCTTCAACCAGTGAGCCAACGTTCTATTTTGATGAGATCCCATTCATATTTTAGAACTAGGTAACGTCCCATACATAAGTGCCTTTATCTTTAACACTTTATGACAGTTACATGAGCAGTGAACAAAGGTGAGAGCCAGCCGTGCTAGACTATGAAGGCTGATGACAACTTGGCCTTTGGTTATACCTCACAACAGGTCACCTCAGATCAAAGACACTGAAGAAGGCTCAGAGACTTCAGCAATGCTTCACGAATGAACACCACCGATCAAAGACACTGAAGAAGGCTCAGAGACTTCAGCAATGCTTCACGAATGAACACCACCGATCAAAGACACTGAAGAAGGCTCAGAGACTTTAGCAATGCTTCACGAATGAACACCACCTATCAAAGACACTGAAGAAGGCTCAGAGACTACAGCAATGCTTCACGAATGAACACCACCTATCAAAGACACTGAAGAAGGCTCAGAGACTACAGCAATGCTTCACGAATGAACACCACCTATCAAAGACACTGAAGAAGGCTCAGAGACTACAGCAATGCTTCACGAATGAACACCACCTATCAAAGACACTGAAGAAGGCTCAGAGACTACAGCAATGCTTCACGAATGAACACCACCTATCAAAGACACTGAAGAAGGCTCAGAGACTTTAGCAATGCTTCACGAATGAACACCACCGATCAAAGACACTGAAGAAGGCTCAGAGACTACAGCAATGCTTTACAAATGAACACCACAGGGCATACTGTATAGGCCTCAGGTATGCAGGTCTCCAGAGTCTACTGATGACCGGGCACTAACTGTGACTTGACCCTCAGCTCAAGACGTTTGTGCATTGTCAGGAAAAAGAGTATGTGAAACTTGAAGTGGGTTAGCCAGACACCAAGGAGAATTTGCACTTCCTAGTCCTAAATTCAATAAACACTGTCCTTCAGCTCAGCAACGGGATGATGGATGGAGAACAGTTGTTTCATGCGTCTGTCCGCAGCGACGTTTGCTACACGCTCTGGCGCTGGACACGTTTCCTCAGACGCTTTGGTCCTGTAGACAGCGGGTAGGGGGAGGCAGTGGGATAGTGGCACATGCAGGAGGCCAGAAGCAGTTCAGGGTCAGGGTTCACATTCTTTCCAAAAAGAAAGTGAGATTTTCACATTGACTTATCTCCCAGTGACGCTGGGAAAGAAACTCTGCATGGCGACATGAACCCAACAGCAGTCACAGAACTTCTAGCTGTGATTAAGTGATAGCAACAAAAGGACACGCCGTGAAAATCTTCTGAATGTATTTGTGTTGTACCATAAAAACAACAGTTGGAAATCAAGCTGACTAATAACAGGAGACAGTGTGTTGAAGGCAGCCTCTCTACTTCTCCCTAAAGGACATGATTTATTCATACAGCCCCATTTCCTTGCTTTTGGAATTGAAGTCAGAGCTACTTCCTCCCCTCTCTCCCCATCAGGGAATGCCCAACATACAGATACAAAAACCGAGATGATAATAGTACTCATTTAGATGGAATCAGGTCGTTCGCCAGAAGGCATCTAGCTCTGACTACAGTTCTGGTCCAAGTTCTATCCATTACCATGACCATGTCCATTGTGCATTAAGGGTTATTTACTGATGGAGTGCAAGTCAGGATTAACCCCTTCCTCTGCCAGCCTATGGAGTGTTGTATCCGGGTCACACAAAGGACTGACACTCAGGTGCTTCCTCACTGACAGGGCAATTGTCTATCCTCCAGACATAACCTCTGTGTTGCTAATTTGAGCAGACACTTCCCTTAACACCTCCTTAGAGTAAAACTGGTTTAATTAGAAAATACAATTGCAAAAAAAAGACAATTTTTGTGTTGCTTTAACTGAGGAGCACCAATTAAATGCATGGGCATATGCTCTCGCTCTCCGGGCGGTCAAACTTTCAAAGAGGTTAACATTTGCAAGGACAGGGGCCAGACATAATAACTGGGTGTGAGATCTGAAACCTCTCCCTGACCCAGTCAGTAATACCAACTGTCTTCAAGACCTGCCTTGTCTCTGTGCCAAAGAATGCCAAGTCGACCTGCATAAATAACCGTGTTTCATTAGCGCTCACATCTGTTTCCATTAAATGTTTTGAAATCTGGTAATGTTTGAAATCAACAGCGTCCATCCTGGAACGTTGGACTCACCCCAATTTGCATACTTCACCGACAAATCCACATACGGCACAGTCTTATTTGCAATTCACACTGCCACCTCTCACCAGGACAAGAGATTCACACCATCATCGAGTTTGGTGAAGACACAACGGCGGTAAACTGGATCACCAAGGACAACTAGACAGCTTACAGGGTGGAGGTCAGGGACCTGGCAGTGTGGTGTCAGGACAAGACAAAGGAGCTAATCGTGGACATCAGATCGAGGGGGAGAACGCCACCATTGAAATTAACAGGGCTGAGGTGGAGCAGCTACACTGTTCCTAAATGCCCAAATCACTGATGAAGTAACATGCTCTAAACACCCAGATGGTTGTGAAGAGAGCCTGTCAGAACCTCTTCCCCTTTTGGAGGCTGAAAAAAGTTGGCCTTCAGATCCACAAAATGTTCTATAGCTGCATCACCGAGCACATTTGAAATTCAGCATCCCAGCTTGGTATGGCAACAGCCCTCAATAGCAAGAATAAGAGCAGCTTTGAGAGAAGCATGGCTTGACAAATCTCCTTGAGTTTCTTCCGCTTCACTTCCAGGTTCCCTCCCAGCCTGCTCTCTTGGAATTTTTTTTTTACCTTCCCAGATGTCCCAATGGGATGCAGCTGTGCAGGCCGATGCTTAGCCTGTTTGGTGCTCATGGAAGGTTCTGGAACCTGACAGCTTTATCATAAGGGCATTGGTGCAACAATGATGCAGCAGACTGGGGCTGGTTTGAGCCACAGTATATGATCTCAACCTAGATAACCTCATACACACACATCACTAGTCTCTCTTAAAACATTGCTCGGTTTATGAGAAATAAAACAAAGACAAAACACCATGATTGTCTAATGAAATCATGAAAGTCAGTGCACTCAACCTGAGTTCTGGTGTTTGGGGGGTGTCTGAATGTAAACCCCAATGTCAGTTATATGAAACAGAGAAGTGCTTTGATACACCCAAAAAAAAAATCTATACTTTTAATGACGCTTGTTATTAAGAGTGAAGTGAAAACCCTTTTGGAGGTTTCAATGCATGGACAAGCCATCATCAAAACAATGGCTGTACACATATTGCCGCAGTGGAAAGTCGATACTGAAATAGGTCTCTGGGTGATGTTTCAAAATATCAATTTTTTGCCTCCTTTAAATTGGTGGTAGCTCAGTTGCCACATATTTTGGTGTGTTAAAGCACTTTGTTTTGACTGTATAGATGAGGCCTTTTGCTTATTTTGCTAACTTTTGGGTTAAGTGAGCAGTGTAACAAAGAGGAATAAGGCTTGGCGGGGCTGTTTCTCTTTTGTATTATGAAGTGGATGGCTCAGGGTAGACTGTATATAAAAAAAAATGTCAGAATTTGATTGCACACCTCACAGCAATTTGATCAGCTAAAATCAAAAGACATAGACATATAGAATGCTACAGTCAGTCCCTAAAGACCAACTTCAAAAGATGTTTGTTGGAGGCTGATATTTGCTGTGCAAGTGCATGGAATCTTTGACATCCTTAAAATCTTTAATAGTTCTTTGGAAGGAAAAACTGATTTCCTTGCAAGGCAATAATTTCTAAAGTACTTTGCATGTGCTGTTGCACATGATTTATATCTTATTCAACTTGTTCTTTGTTTCTGCAAGTAGCCTACCTTCATCAGATGATTAAATGTATTGTGCCAAAGGTTACAGCATAGTTATTAGATATTAATTCCATTAGTTCGACATCCTTTAACTATGTAGAAAGTATACTTAACGTTGCATGTCACAACATAATGTTACTTGTAGGCTACCAGGAGTTATTCAACGTTTAGAAGCACTATCGAAATGTCTACGAGATAATTGCATTGCAGTTCTACTCTAGAACCCGCTATAACCCGAATCTCGGAAAATGTGGGTGGAGCGTGTGAACAATATTAATAAACCCTACGGTAAAACAATATTACCAAAAACTTAACATCTCAAATTAGCTCAAAACATTGTCGATAATATACTATACTAAAGCAATGTTACATTCGAACAATCATAAGAGACCGCGTGGCCTAATGGATAAGGCGTCTGACTTCGAATCAGAAGATTGAGGGTTCGAGTCCCTTCGTGGTCGTTTAATTTCCGTAGATAATCCGATGCAGGTTTCATTGAATTTCGTCATGGAACGTCTCGAGCATTTACGTTTTGATTTTGCATTAAAAAAAATATTACAAAAAACTACACCATCATTGAATACTTTTATCAGATGTGTAAATACCTTGATCTAAAGCAACATGACAACCTCGATCCGTGGGAATATATCACACCAACCATTAAACCAAGTCTTCCCGAATTCCACTCGGGAAGCCTTGGTTTGATGGTTAGTGTGATATTAATAAAGGTTACTAATTCGCACCTTTCAGCTATATTTCTGTCTTCCAATTAAAACTATTTACTCGCCATTCTGTCAATGTAGCATTAATTGATACCAAAAATGACTCAATTTTTTTTATTATATATATATTTTCTTTACAGCGTAAACAGCGTCAGCACTGGTCAATAAAACATTGCAACCTCATTGGAGGAAATTAAATGGCGAACGTCCGCGCTCCCCATGAATGACAAAAATATTTTCACACAGCCTAAGCAAAGCAGAGAATGGCGAGCCTTAGATATCGACATCGAGGAATGCAAACCCATCCTAAACAATAATATTTAGAGATAATATACACCGAGCGACAGAATCAAGAATTGTGTTTATGGAATCCACATCAGGATTAGAAGCACGCGCGCATTCCAGAACAAGATCAGTGTCTTTGCTCGTTCCATCATCGTCTGCTTCTTCATCAAAGTTTTTTTTCTGTTGACATTTTATTAGCTAAGATATTGTGATATTGTTAGAGGCATACTTGAAAAGACAAGCAAATATTTTATTTGAAGCCTGTAACTTGGAAATGGAACGACAGCTTTCCAAATCAGAGCGCAAAAATATGGATACTTGCTTGAGACGTCTGAAGCAGGAACTGGTATGTTATCTAATTCGATTCATTATTATGTTTTTTGCTTTCACTGTAACTCATATTCTGATATAGGGTTTGAAAAAGTTCAAAAGCAGGTTTTAACAAGTAAAAAAAAAACGAATGCATCTGGTTCACATAAGTATCATAAACAGCGGTAACAATTATACATTTGGCAATCTAGTTACATAATAGCCTAAATACACAGTGCCAGTTCATAAACGATTCGCTCAAAATCATATGATTTTAGCTTCCAAAGTCATATTATTTTGCAGACCCTTGCGCCTTGGGTCTTGAATCTTGGGGTCAAGCAGTATAAGAAATTGTAGATTATATTGAGTGGTTGAGCTACTTTATCTCTTTTGTTCCACATTCAACTACTACCTATAATTGATTATCCCAACCCGTAAACACAGCCATGTGGGCTATACAGGTGTTTTAAACCCTGTAAAGATGTACATTTAGAAACAATCCACTGAAAAAAATGTATTGGTATTTGCATTAAGTTGATTTGGAACTGTGTACATTTATTTGTTTTCTAGCCCATTCTGTTTTTGCAAGACCATAAGACATGTTATGGTAAAAAATATTCTGAAAAAGAAACATCCACATTCAGCATGCTCAGTGCACACATTCCAGTTCTTTTGGCAGTTGCAACACAGCTTTTTCAAAGCAGCATTAATCTAGCACAACTGTTGGAACACTCTTCAAATGGATAGAATGTTCGTTAACACATATGCCCCTAGGCAAAGCATGCGTTGTCTGCAACATGACCCTTCTGCGGCTTCTGGGTTTTCTGAACTGAATTAGCTCCGCGTCTGTCAACCGGCCTGGCACCCTAACCATGACAGGAGGCAGCCCCGGTAGGGCGTTTTGTGTGAAGTCATTGCCACATCACAGTTTGTTCCTAACCCAAAAGAAGAGTGAGCCTGTCATCCATGTGATAAGGCCGATACACAGAGGAACCGATAGCAGATGCGAGTTAAGAAGGTAATCTGTCCACTCCTGTATCATGCGGCGCGAAGTCTGCGTCTTGTTCCCCCGAGGTGTTGCCAGTGCCAACGTTGCCACATGTCTGTCTGCGTCTGCCCCTCCGGTTTTCCCCTGAACAACAGTGCCAGAGAATTAATGCCATACAAGCAAGAGCCTATAAGGCCAATAGAACAGAATTAAAATGAATAGGGCAAATTAGCCTGATTCAATCTAAATCCGTTTATTGTGGATGTCATATCATAGTCTTTTTATCATCTAAAAATTATCTATCAACTTGGAACACACAAAGCCAAGCCTGACCTGACCCAATCATCCATGCTCCATAGCTGCTGAATGGGTAGCGTGTAGTGTGGACTTATGGAGGGCATTATGGGTGGGGAAATGTGGTGTCACAAGGTCACACCGAACTATGAACTCTGACGTCTGTGCATCTAAGACTATTTAAATGTCTGCTGACGACTGGAAACCTTGACTCTTTTGTGGCATGGCTCTGCCTGCATGGGAAAACTAATTCTCAGTTCCAAGGTGTTACGCTGCTATATTATTGTGCTGGGGGATATGAGGAATGCACTACTAACTTTTCTCAGTCTCCTCCAGTTTTAAATTTTAGGAGGAGATGAGGTCCTGGTCCACACCAGCGGATTACCTGGTTTGGGGGCCCGTTGCTGTCCCTGTCCTTGTCCACCTGGTCATACTTCTGACCTAGTCTAAAATCAAATAGCCTCTGGATTTAGCCCAGAGAAATGTATGTATTATTCCAACTGGACTCTTAATATCTTACCCGGCACAGCCAGAAGAGGACTGGTCACCCCTCTGAGCCTGGGTCCTCTCTAGGTTTCTTCCTAAAATTCAACCTTCTTAGGGAGTTTTTCCTAGCCACTGAAATTCAACACTACTGTTGTTTGCTCCTTGGGGTTTGAGGCCGGGTGTCTCTGTAAAGCACTTTGTGACAACTGCTGTTGTAAAAAGGGCTTTATAAATACATTTGATTGATTGATTGATTCTTGAATGTATAATAATGCAATTTTGCAAGATCACAGCGACTGTTGTTCATCGTGCGTCTTAGAAAAAGAATTTTCAAGAGAACCTGCATGGCCCTGTTTTCAGGCTGAGACTATATGATAGCACTACGTTTGATATCGATACCGGCACAAATTCCACTTCATAGTTCTACTTTACCTCGTTTGCCTTGGGGCTTTTAAAAAAAACTGTCATGGAAATCTACAGAAAGGAGGGAGGTTGTGGGTGAACCGTAAAGTCATGGAACTTCTGAGAGGAAAACTCTGCCAATGCAGCTACGTCCTGAGGTGGTGAGCAGAGCTACTGAGTTTGTATGCTCTTTGTTACCTCCTGGGCGTAGGGGTGATAGGCACCTCCTGGGCGTAGGACTGGTAGTGGTCTGGCCTAAAGTCGAAGCAGCAGCCTCAGTTGGTTTGTTTGGAGCCTCTGGTTCCATTCTTCAACCAGCCCTTCCTTCCCCTGGCTATATTTGGCTGGGGTCACATTGGCAGCTGTGGGGTTTCATGATGTGATCATTGTGTAGCAGATCTGATAACCTCACGCGGTTCATTTGTTCTACTCCAATTTTTGCAGAGATTGGATTAAAGTGATTCAAAATAACAATGAAATAGTCAATAGAAAATGTATGCAAGTGGTTTAAGAGCTAGCTCGATATAATATTTTTAATTTCCAAGTAATTATAATTTGGTGTGCTTGCTCTAGAGCCTAAACAATAAAAACCAGCTCTCAAATGTCCGGACGGCTCCATCTCACGTTTCTTGAGAAGGTGATTTTGATATTATCTATTGTTTCTGTAAAATAATTGTTTTTATGAAATAACCTTTTTTATACATTGTAATGGTAATCACATCCGGACCAAACTAAAAATTCTAGACATATCTCCTCTAATACCGTTTAACCAATAAGCGATAAACTCCAAACTAGCATTGATATTGGCCCAACTTGAGTTCAACTTCAATTTGGATTGTTTATACTGTCTACTATTGTAATAATAGTGCTAAACATTTGCATAAATTAACATGGGTTTAAATGAGAGCCACACGGACAGAGATTACAAAATGATCATACTTCTTCATTCACCTAATTTACATAACTTGTGTTAATTAAAATGTACACAACATGTGTTAATTAACTCAAATAAAAGGGACACTTTCAAAGTAGACAGAGAAAACTAACTTTGTTTCAAATGTTAGGCTATGTCAAACTTGAAATCCTTAAATGTTTATCAACTATGACAACCATCATTTGCAGAGTTTGCATAAATTAGGCCACTAACATTTTCTCTTGAACGATTGAAGCTAGAGACACCAAGCCAACTTTGGGCTTGTTTGTTTTACGAGAGAGATGAAAACTCTACATAGACTGATCTTAGTTTACATAATCATTTCCATAGCATTTGAATTTACACCGGCATATTCGAGATGAATATCGTCTCAAGCGGTCTTCGTTGTCAAATCAAATAATGACAGGTTGGGCATCTTGATCATCTTGATCATGAAGTTGTTAAATTAATTGAATCATGGTAGTGGAACATTGATCGCATGTTAGTGATGTAGGCTACTGTAACATTATTCACATGCCAGATAGAATGTAACATAGCTTATCATAGAATGTAAAGTGGTATTGTGTCGTATTTGTAGGTTAGCCCAGGGCTTAGGGATACAAGTGAGAATCCTTAGCCTAGGGTTAAAGCTTAGACCAGGGTTAACAAACTCTTGTGTGAACATGGGCTAAGCTAACTCGGGACCAGTTTTGGCCTGGGGCAAAGAGAGCCCAGGGCTTAGAACAATGCAGTGTGAGTGTTGAGTGTTTGCAGTATAAGTGTAACATTTGTAATAAGTACTATTTGATATTTTTGACATTAGGCATTTTGGTTGGACTTTAAGGGCATTGCACAACACATAAAATACATTGACTTATATTTCTTCATCAAATTTGCCTTTATTATTATGAGCCAGTGGCTCCAGATTTGATCACTAAATGTCTCCAATAATGACCTTGTAAGGTCTGCCAGACCAGGAAACTGCCAATTAGACCACCTCCCAGTGTTAGAGGACCCAGGAGACCTGGCCTAGTTCACCCCACCACAGGTCTCTGCTCTCTGGGTAGTACTGAATCCAAAATGTCTTAATTTTGCTGCTATTATCTTAAATTTGCTGCTGGTGGTAAACAACACAAGCACAGAGTACTCAAAGTTGTAATGTTTACATAAGGGGATATAGTTGGTGAGAGTATCCTATACATAAATGTACAGTTCATGTACACATTGGCAGGTATAGAGTTCCAGTAGATGCATCTGTCTAGATGTAGGGAGAATGTTTTGGATGAAAATGAAAAAGTTTTTGCGAAAGACCAGTGAGCCCGATTCAGACCCATGCTGTAGCAGTATGTGTGTTCTGGAGGCATTTGAAGGGTTGTCCAGGTTCTTCATACAGAAACTGTGGGGGAAAAAATGTCATAGAGTTCTTCAAATAACTTATTTTTAATGGTTCCTATAATAATCTTTTGAATAACCTTTTTAAGAGGAAGGTTGTCAAAGAGGTTATTTCAGGAGCAATTAAAAGGAGTTCTTTAAAATAGCCTTTTAATTTTTTTCTTGGAAAATGTAGAGTTCATTCATTGCTCTCTGGGCAGTTCATAGTTCTGCTGTATGGGCAGTACAGAGGCTTGGGGTCCCCCATGACTTTATATTATTTAAAGGTAAAAAGTACTAAGTAAAATAACTCGGCTGGGGTTGGTTGTGTTCACGACTTCAGGAAAGATTGTAATTAAGACCAGGTAAAGGGAGTTCATAATTAACCAGTGGGTAATGCAATAAAAAGGAAGAGTGAAAAATTATCAATTTAGGTCACTGGTTAGTTACAAACTACTTTTACCTGATAATTTAAGTCTTAATTAGGTATCTGTGGGAATTTGATGTTGGACAAGAAGGCCTGGCTCGCAATTCATCCCAAAGGTGTTCAATAGGGTTGTGCAGACCACTTGAGTTCCTCCACACCAAGCCCATTGGTCTTTATGGACCCTGCTCTGTGCACTGGGACAGTCATGCTGGGACAGGAAAGGGCCCCCAGACCATTATCCCTCCTCCACCAAAATGTACAGTAGACACTCTACTGTGAAGTGGCATATGTGGCAGTGGCATATGCCAGGAAAACAGACAGGTACTGTTTTCCTGGCATATGCCACACCCAGATTCATCCATCAGACTGCCAGATATAGGAGCGTGAGTCATTCCTCCAGAGAACACGTTTCCACTGCTCCAGAGTCCAGTGGCGGCGTGCTTTACATTACTTCAGCCGACTTCAGCTGACTCTTGGCATCAATGTTAATTTGAGGCTTGCATACAGCAGCTCGGCCATGGAAATCCATTTCATAAAGCTCCAGACACATAGTTCCTGTGCTGATGTTGCTTCTAGAGGCAGTTTGGAACTGTGGTGAGTGATGCAACAGATGATAGGCGATTTCTTCAGCACTTGGCGGCTCCACTCTGTGAGTTTGCGTGTTCTACCACTTTGTGGCTGGGCTGTTATATTTCCAGTTCACAATTATAGCACTTACAGTTGACCGGGGAAGAAAGGGCAGAAATGTCTTGTGGCAAAGGTGGCATCCCCCTTGACATAGCTCTGCTCATTGGGCAGTACATAGGCCTGGCTCCCCCATGACATAGCTCTGCTATCTGGGCAGTACATAGGCCTGGCTCCCCTGTGACATAGCTCTGCTATCTGGTCATTACAGAGGACTGGCTTGTATGACTTGGACACAGATTCCATCACTCCAACAAAAAGTACCATTTATTCTTAATGAGAGATGTGGGGGAGTTGTGGTAATGTGTGTGTTAAATAAGGGTTTGATAACCTGGCCTTGGTCTCTAATGTCTTCCGCCTCTGGCCAACAACCTGAATCGCTCCCTTTACCATCATACAATAAAGAACTGTAGGTCTAGGTATGTTTTGTTGGCACTGCCTGAACTCATCTAACATTTAGAGATGTTGTTCAGTTAAACTTTGTCAATAACGGTTCGGTAAATAAACACAAATCCAGGGAAACATTTTTAAATGTTCCAAATGTGTCAGGATTGTTCCAGTGTTCGTTTCCTCAACCGAATGAGTGAACACGTAAGAGCAGAAACCCCAATCTGAAGTGAGCACAATGATAGTATTCATTGTTCATTTATTTATGTTGGGTGGGTTTTATTTTGCACTCATGCATATTCAATGACTAGCATGAATGTTAACTGTTTAACAGTTGTTGAATGAACACTTTCTTCCAGCTTTTAGGGAAGAGTTTGATATGAATTAGCAGAAAGAAGCACAGGCATAGCATTTCTGAGAACATTTATTGGGCGTTAGAACTTTTAATCACCAGTGATTACTCCCCCACATGGAAGAATTCACAATGAAATAGCCAGTTTGCTTGCATTACTGCATCTGTGGGCTGGACTGTCTTTAACCTGGTCTCTATACCTCAGTAATTCCCAAATGTTTGCAGTGGACAGACGTTGTCAGGTCACACAGCTGAAGTTTGACACATGGCTTTAATAAGTACGGTACATTTCAATGATACCAAAAAGCTACAGCTTCGCAGTTTGCCCCCAAAATGAGATTTTTGATTAGAAAATGCAGTTTACCTGAAGAAGAGCAGCGGAGGTGATTAGCAGCACATTTCTATTAAACAATGACTCCAGCCATCTCTGCAACAAAAAAAAAAACATCTGGAATGGTACAGTCCACTGCCCCAGGAGACAGAGTCAGTCAGTCTCATCCAGCAGGAAGCTGATGCCAGCTATGTTTTGATCTGGAAACAGCTGACATATTTAGGCCACAAAGTTTTGGGGCCCATCATGCGATGGCAGAGCTACTGCCTTAGTTGGCACAGGGAGGTCAATAGGGCTGCTCCTCAGGGCAAATTATGAATAACTTAACAGAGAGTCAAGATGGAGTAAACAACATGTGCTTGTGGATAACTGGAGCGGGGGGCGGGGGGGGGGGGTGAGAAGGCTTGTAGGTGAACAGTAAACATGGCATTTAAAAACAAAATGTGCGTATGAGGGAATTAATCAACTGGATTCCAGGTAAAAACAAATGTATGTATATTATTTCCAAACAGGAGCCACTGTCTGAATTTTCCTGCACTTTACAGCAGAATCCCTCAAATTGCTCTTAGGTGATGTTATTGAAAAAGCCACATGTTGTTTTATGGAGATGTCAGTAATGGTGAAAACTCAACCCTGTGCATCATGTGGGATTCCTCGTTCCACTTTGATGTGGTTTTGAAGTAAACAGTAATTATGTACAGTCTGTTCCCCAGCTTTTAAAGTCTCCCGCTAATTATACCTAATGAAGTCAGCCATATGTGTTAGCGGCTGAAAACAGACAACCTCATTGTTCCAATTACCTTCTCTTTCTATTATGGCTACTCGGGAACAAAGACTCTAAGGCATATGCACAGATAGGCTTATTATAGGCTTATTAAATGACCTTTGACAGTGTTATTCATACCCTAAGTTATTCCACTATCTGCCCATATGCTTTGAGAGCAGGCCTACTGATGTTACGTTTCATTTTCATGTGGAAATGGCAGATGACTTGTGTATGGATTCTTCATCTGGTGTCTGCCTTTCAAGTGGTTCCCATTGCATAATGATGTTGGTTTGAACAAGGCTGATTTAGGGTTTGTTGGGGCAGTGGCTCTGGCAAAGGCTGATAGCAGCCAGTACAGATTATTTGACGCGTCTTATCACTTGTCAACAAGAAGTCAGACAAAAAGTTAGTCTTTGCATGCAAATTCTTTTTTGATTTAGTCTTTTGATGTAGAACCCACAGGTTAGATTGTTGTATTCACCTCCCACAGCTCAATCACTGCTGCTGTTAGTTACTTTATAACAGGAATCGAGTGCTTTGCGACTAATGATCACAAGTCCCCAGATCGTATCACTGACCTTGGTACTTATGACACCCAACCCCCATCCTGTGGGTCAATAATTGAATCCATCTAGACATCTAAACATATGGCAAGGCCCTCATGACACCCCTTCCTTAACCCCAAATAACCCTGCTGTTACCCCCAAACATCACTTCTGCTGCTGCTGACTCTCACCCTCCCTTTGTCAATCAACACTTGCTTGAGTGAACCCACCCCCATGGTTAGGGATTAATATCCAGACAGACAGCTGATTGGTTGCCAGGACAGGGACAGGACATGATTGGCAGGAGCTACATATAGGGGCTGACAGGAAGGGCTGTTTGAAAGGTGAGAGTGGGGATGGATTGACAGAGCAGCCAAGAGATGAACAGGGAAAGACTTCTGTGAAAGTTCTAACAAGGTAAGGTTCATTTGGATGGAAATATGATCTTGACTGTTGGCTGTTGAAGTGTGTTTATTTAACAGCATGTTCTGAAGGCTCCTGTACAGGCAAAAAAAAGAAATATTGTTAGTATGGCTGAGAAATTGTGTCAACCAATTGGATGAGTTGTTGTTCACTGACAATAATGGAATTGACCAGACTACTGAAATATTATACAGTATTTCAATCAATAGGCACATTTTAAAATAAATTAATATTGTTCTCAAAATGATATCAGCAAATGTGTCTTCCTATTGCTAAAGTGCTATATAAATAAATTTTTGCATTTGCATCTTTGTGTTCTTAATAGTTATAACTGTCATAACAGTGATATCAACAGCATAGCTTCACTTTTAACACGTGAAGACATGGGGTCATGTCGTTTCCTCAGGAACTGCTGCAGAGGCAACAGATCTAACTTGGTCATATGACATAATCTTAGTCCCACAGGATGCGGGGGGGATGGAGGGGGTGGGATAGAGTTGGAGAAAATCAGCCATTGGTACTTGGTACTCCACCCTACAGCTGCTGAGCGCTAGGATCCTCCCATGTACGCAGGCCATATGGAGCCCTGTCATTCAAAATGGGTGATTAAAAACACAAAAGGGCAACAGCACAGAAGGAGATACTCCAGCAACACTGGGGAATAGATGACAATTATTGGTGTGGGTTAAATGTTAGCACGAGGCATACATTTTGGTTCGTCTGTCAGCATAATCATTGTCCTTATGCTGTGACGTTCATTTTGTCTGTCCTGACCAGTTGCTGTCATGACACATGGTCCAAATACCAAAATCAGAACCAACTATATACATTTTTGGATAGCAAATTAGAACTGGAGATAAACGTTGGGTTATAATTTTTTTTTAATCTGAAATTTGTAGTCTTTTTGTTTTTATGGGATCTTTGTAGAATGGTGTGTCATGCAAAAGTCATACAAATGTAATGAGTCTTAAAGAATCATGAGTTTCTCCCAAAGTTTTTTGGGTAAATATATATTTAAACAATCCTTCCTTTTTGCTATTTTATGACCCGCCTGGTTCAGCATACTTGTGAGTGTCGATAGTATGAAATAAAGTTCTGATTTAGAGCTAACACTTTAGGCAACATGAAGGAACGACATATTTGTTCATTCATTTTGTAATTCTCTCCCGTGCACTACTTGTATGGGGTGCTTTAATGAAAGTTTAACATTATAGGATCAGTGGTCAATGTTTTAACGTGCTAACATGCAAGTGCTAACTGGCTATTTCCCCCTTCTATCTCAACCCCGTTTTATCCCTAAAGGTGTCTATGAAGGAAGCAGGAGATGGTCTCCATGCTCAGATGAACTCAATGATGGGGGCTCTTCAGGAACTCAAGCTTCTACAGGTGCAGACAGCGCTGGAGCGACTGGATATCTCAGGGAAGCCCATCCAAAGGGCGGCCCCACCACCAGCATCAGGCACATCATGCCCTGGCCCTGACCTTACCCCGGACCCTGACCTTACCCCGGGCCCTGACCTTACCCTTGATGAGAGCCCCAGGCCCCCCTTAGTCAGGATGACCAGGCTGGAAAAGGAGGAGCGGCAGAGCCAGAGGGGGAATCGGAGCAGCCTAAGCACCTGGCCGTCCAGCTCCAGCCTGGAGACGGTAGAGAGCGAGAGCCGGCCTCTCCCCCGCAGAGTGTCCGGTTACACCGCCCCACAGGTGGAGTACTGCGGCCCACGTCTTAGCCAAGCGTTCTCAGAGCATCACCAGTATCATCAGTCGACCCACCCGGCCCAGGTTATGGATCTGCCCGGCATCCTCTACAGCCTGTCCAGGGAAGGCCCTTCACTGGACAGCGACTACTCCCAGGACAGCGCGGACGACTCCAGCGACTGGACCTCGTCGCTCATGAGCCAAAGCCGCAACCGGCAACCCCTGGTGCTGGGGGATAATGTTTTCGCCGACCTTGTGGGCAACTGGCTGGACCTGCCTGAGCTGGAGCGCGAGGAGACGGTCAGTGGCGTCTGCGCGGGGGCTCAGGGAGACGACAGGCCTGACTCCCCGGCCCACCCACTCCGCCTCAGCCGCTCCCAGGAGATCTGCCGGAAGTTCTCCCTGACCACCAACATCTTCAAGAAGTTCCTGCGCAGTGTCAGGCCCGACCGCGACAAGCTCCTGAAGGAGAGACCGGGCTGGACAGTCCCAGAGAACCAGGAGGCGGAGCTCTTCAAGAGGCCCAAGAAAGCGGGCCAGCAGCAGACCAAGGGGAGCTTCTACCTCCCATTCTGGGCCGGCGCGTCAGGACAGCAGCAGCACAGCAGGGGTAGGTCACGTCCCCAGCTGCCTGGAGAGGAACAGAGCCATGGCCAGGTCACCAGGCTGTACATAGACAGGGGACAGGAGTGGAGACAAGAGGCCAGAGCAGAGAAACTACAGCCCTTGTTTGACTACAACACGGCTGTGTGGGTCTGAGGCTCTAGGAAGCTGGGGTGGCAGCAGGTGTTGTGGATTTTGGCTGAGAGCCGTGGTGGGTGGGTGAAAACAAGGAGGTTTGTGTACCCTTCCTTCTCGTTGTACCCTACTGGGGGATGAGTAGGCAGACTGTTCTGAACAGAAATATTATCAGGGTGAGGTTTTTCCCCCCCGACAATCCTGACGGCGAGAGCGAGCTGGACTTTCTCTTGAAGACTGATTCCCCTGTATTTCCTCCACAAGTGCCCTGGACTATGCGATAGACGGTACTTCAATGTGGGTACAGTACTCAGAAATGCTCAGAACCTCATCACCTGTCTAACCCCGTAACCCTGTTTTACTACGTCCACACAATTGTAGCTCCACCCTTCGTATCTCAAGCGTCTATCTAGCAATAGAACACGGCTGTTCCGCACATTCTGCATGGACCCCCCTAAACATGGACACGGTGAAACAGCTGTCACTCAACTCCCGCCAGACACTACCACGGCTCCGTCTCCCGCTCAGACGGCTGCACGGGCACACGCCGTCCAGCATAGTTACTTAAGCCTCACTCAGGAACCAGGATGCGGCTCGTGTTGCTCCCGATGCGCCGTGAAGACCACGTTAGGCAGGCGGAGCTAAAGGCTGGGCACTAGAGCACCAGCAGGCCAAAGCAAAGTCTTCAGGTCTCAGACACAGTTAGTCATCACATACCCGTTGGATTCGGAACAACCATCCACCTACACACTCCAGGATAGGGTGAACTCCACCGCGGAGACGTTGAGTCCACATCCCGACCCCACAGCCAGTCCTCCCGGTGTAGCGTTTCAAACGGCAGAGATCGACAGTCCCGTATGCCACCTGGATGCCTACATTTACATATGTACAAGCCGGCAGCATAAAAATTAGGGGCTGTTATTCTGTCTGTCAAATGTTTTTGAAATCCAGTTTAAGCTGCGATGCTATGTGTATTATGTAATATATTCAGGTAATGATAAGCAGGGCCTGGACATTTCTTGCTGAAAGAAGAGGACTGGCAAGGAGAACATTCACTTTGTACATACATTAATATTTGTTATTTCAGCCCAGCCTGTGTTGCTTAGTTCATTCAAAAGGGACTCGAGGAGAGGGAGGTTGATCCCAGTTGATCTGTGGTTAGACCGGGCTCTCTTTAAGAATCTGTACGGAGGCGTTGTAAGGAGAATTGACGAGAGCATCGTCATTGTCGGAATGGTTTAGTAACCTTTCCCATCATTTCCCAGAGCTGAACTCCCAAAAAAATCCTCAGGAAAAAAGAAATCCCTGAAATGACGGAGGCTATTTATCTTTTTTAGAAGACATACGGTATTGCAAATACAATCCTTAGCCCTCACTAACAATAAGTGCCCTGAGAAGTTGATTGGATGTGAAACATGTCCCCATCAATGCACTCATCGGACATGACTATGAAATAGATTTGTAGAAAATATCTTTCCACACTTGCATATGGGGTGTTTTCAATGTTCAGGTCAGATTAGATTCACTTAGTCACACATGGACGGGCTGTCTCTGCCAATGCTGTTATGCCATAAAAGAGTCTTTCTGCCTGTCCTCTTCATATTTACAGCTGTAATGGTCATTTTAGCCCTCGTTAAAACGGCTGTTCTGCAAACCTTAAAGTGTTACTGAGTGTAAATGTGCACTGTAAATTCGTCTGACTCTTTGTAAATTAAACTGTTTTACTGAAGAGATTTGCCCCTTTGGTTTCGTGACTTGAAATGTACTTCAAATATTCAGAACATTATTGTACTCTTTGGTTGGTGACCCATTTTTATTGGGTGATTGTAATACTGACCATTCCCAACACACTTTGAAACAATTAGACTGTCTTGCTATGTTTACATTTAAAATTGTTTTTATGGGGGATATTATTTTATTTAATGGAAATAGCAGATCTGTCATACCCTCAGAGTCTGAAGAGGCCTTTGGTTCATTGAGAACAGTTGTGGGATTTGACTGTGGCCCACTCTATTCTGCTCCTTGCATTGTCAATGAGCCTAAGTGCTGTAGCATGACTGACACTTTAGCTAGTGGGAAGCAAGTCTGCTTGTACACCAGCTTAGATAAAAGTACATCTAAATCTGTTCTGCAACTCCATCAGTCTTTTAAATAAATAAACATACAGGCAGGTCCACTTTGATATTCTACCTCTCCATTACAACACAGTGTCAGGGACCACAAGGTTTAGAAACACTTGTTAGGCACCATTCAGCCTTCAAGAAGGAGACTTGCTATGGACTTGAGCCCATATATTTTTTTTAATGCCAACTTGTTTTTCATCATAATTCAATGTTCAGTCAATTTCCTCAGGTCTAAATAGGTACAGTACATATGAATGTGAATGACACCTTAAGGGCTGAGTGCATAATATAGTACACAGAACATTTTCCATGTCACAGAGGTGATGCCACTACACTTGGCATGTATTGAACAGTCCCCAAGCCCACGCTCTAACACGGTGTTATCAAAAACCATAGGCAACATCCTAAGAGCTGTACAAAACCGCTTTGGCGTAAAGATACATTCACATCAAAAGCTGCAAGCTGAAAGTCTATGTTACATTCAGTAACGTTTATAGAAACGGGTGGGTGAGCATTCCGGATCCCCCCAGAAAAGTCTGCTGTCGATTTTGAGATGCAATACAATATACTGTGATCTGCTCAGGAGGAGGTGCTGGGGGAATACGGTGAGCTGTTACAGTAGTCTAGCAGTTAAACTCCAGGTGCAGTGTTGGATGGGAACTTCTCATGCATGTGACTGTGTGTGTGTGTGTGAGAGGGGACAGCTGCAACTCTAGTCCCTTTCTCCGGGTTCTAGTTTCCCTCGGGACAGAAGCAGTGGATGCTGACTGACCCCCCCCCCCCCCATCCCATCCCATCCGGGCCCATCCTCCCCTTCTTTCTCCAGCTTCTAGCTAGGCAGCTGTCGCTCTCTCATGGCTCTGCCTTGCCCACAGCCCTTTTCCCTCACAGATCTGGGGCACAATGCTTCACCCCTACCGCAGCGTTGTAACAACCCCACGGTAAAAACACGGAACCCCCTAGCTTATTCCAGTGGAGCCCTAATGTTCCCCGACTAACGTAATGATGGAAATTAAGAGATGATATCAAAAGCATTAGTTTGTGGTGAGTGGGGGGGGGGGATTATATTGTAACAGGGAGGTTGGGGGATTAGGCGTTTTGGGGGGAGGGGGTGATCAGTCATGCGGCCTGGAATCCATGTTGGCTCGGATTCCCACCCTCCAACATTGGTCTTTCAATAGCCTGCTCAGCTGCTCCTCTGTTTCCTCTCCTCGGAATGTGCTCTTGATTTCACTTTTTGCGTTTGTCAGCACCGGGAAGCTGGGAATCAGTGCTCCTTTTTCTTTGGCACAAGAAAACACGTGGAACATGATACGCACACAGGCCAGGCAGGAAGGGACTAGCGAACCACATTGCATTTTCATCAGCATGCAAAGATTCCATGCTGTACTTTCAGGATAACAAAACACTAAAGACCGCTAGAGATTTGAGGGGATAAAAGCAAGAGTTGAATCTGGGTCGATTCTTTTAGGGTTGACCATCTGGCCTCTTGGAGTTCATCTTACAAGATAATTCTATGACTCGCTCTTGATTTAGCGACGCATGTAAAACGGAAGAGGCACTCATCTCATGTTACTGAAATAAACATGTTCACATTGATGCATTTTTTTATCTGGCAATTAGTTTATACATTCAGAAAAACTAAAAAGTATGTTCCCTCTTTTGAACAACTCTTTACAGCTGAGCCAACCTGACTCATGACGATCATGACTCCCTTGAAGGTAATGGCTTAGGAAGCTCTGTCTCTTCTTACTTTACCATCAAGATTTGTCTACTAAAATGTATTTGGTGGTAATTACTGGTGATCCTTTCATATTTTCATTCTCACATCAAAGAGAAAAGCTACTGGAAATTATTTCTGTTTTGCAATACGTCACGCTCTTCACCAATTTAAGACACCTGTACAAACTCGCAACACGTGCACAACTGTTTTTAATCCAGATGCCTGTGGAGCAAAGTAGTATCAGTGAGCAACACAAGCTGGCAAAAAAAAGGTGTCACAGAACTGAAAGTAATCAGCAAAGAGGAAATAATTTACTGATGTGCCAGGATGGTGGCTCTCAGTCAGGAGTGAAGTGGCTAGGGTTGTGCAGAGTGGAGGAGGAAGATTACTCACTCTCCAACCTCTCAGAAGAGCGAATGAATGACTAGATTAGAAGTGACCTCTGTGACTACTGCTCAGCGGCCATCGTTTAAAGCTCGCCCCGGCAACAAAGGCCTTAATTTACCCAGACGCCTTCAAGTTCCTCCGATTTCATTAAAGCCCTCTGAACAAGAGATAATTGAGCTTCGTGTTTAACTGGTATTATCCCGATAGGGTGTCTGGCTTCTTTAAAGCGTCTGTTTGCACTAACACATCTCTTCTCCCTGCTGAGTCCTGTTTACTGATCATTAAAGCAGAAATGGCCCCCGCCCAAAGGAAGCTCCTCAGCCCCCCTTCCTTAATCCAGATTTATAATAGAAATAATCTCCTAAATTGACTGACACCCAGGACCACAGAGGACGGTTATTCAACAGCACACTGCGTTGCTCAACAGAGGACACAACTCTGTCAATGGTTGCTCTGCTGGAGTGATTTTAACTGGAGCAAGATATTTTAAAGGGTATGTGAACTTTTCTGTTTCCTAGTGCTTCTTCAGTTTAGGTTTTACCGGACGCTCTGCTCAGCCATTTACTCTGCTTCTCTAGCTGTGACGTTTTGTGCCGTCCGGGCGGAGTGTCTTCATCAGATCGAGTGGACAGACTGCACACGCCGTCTACACACATACGCCTCTGCGTTTTGTTTTCATGCATTCTAAAAGCTTGACCACGAGAGGCTTTTAAGAGAGGAATGTAGCGAAGGAAGGGGAGATTATCGAGCTTGATGACTCTGGTGGTTCTTGGTTTGTTCCCAGAAGCACGCTAAGTGCAATGGGATGGGAGAGGAGGCACAGTGCTTCCGATGTACGTGCAGAGCTCCTCGTCTATCGATAAAGTGCAAGTCAATTACTCTCAGCTATGCGCAATCTTTCACGGGTTGAAGTGATATTACTGAAGTTCCATGGCGACGACACACCTGAAATCCATGAGTCACCGAGTGCCAAGCTTCCACTTCCCTACCCGCCGGACCAAGAATGGCCTTCCCAAATCAGTCTCTGTGTTTGTGTCACCATGACGCTCTGTCATTTCCCCCAACCAGGGTAAGGGGAGAGAGGAGAAGACCAGAAATACTTTTTACTCTTTGGACTTCCTCTCTGCTTCCCAAGGGTTTTCTGCAGATATACTGTAGAGATATCCAGTACCCCCCATCTGTTTCTGGCAGATGGGTCAAATACTATACAAATTGCAGATAGATGAGACAGTGGAATCACAAAATCAGTACATACTGTATATTTGAGATTAATTATGGAATCAAGCAAAGACTATGCATACACATTCTACAATACACTGTAATAACATAATACACACTCATTCTATGAACTGCAATTTGGCTGTTTGCCACAGAAAGCCTTGTATCTCATTAGCATTTCTAGAACTAGGCTATACTAGCTGTGTTCTTGTAAATGTTGACATTTGGTTGTGTGGACGTGTTGGTAGTGCCGACCGGGAGCCTTGTGACTCAGTATGCCTAGCCTGCGGGGGCACTCAACCGTGCCCTTTAAAAAGACCAGGACCTGGCTACTGCAGCACCCATCAGCCTCAGGTCCACCGCCCATACAACCACAGACCGAATACGGTCTGGTGTCGCAGAACCTAATGGTGACAGAGCATGGCGAGCGCTGGCTGCACAGGTGCGGAATGCCTTACACACGAAAGAACATAAGTTCTGCTCCTATAGGACCCCTTAGAGAGGATGAATTCGAAGCTTTCAGAAGAAAACACGCAGAACTGGATGAGCTTCCAAGCCAGACGACCCCCACAAAACAAACGGGAGTTGGAGCAGAGCTGAGCATGATCACGAATGGCTGCACAATAGAGCAAGCCGAAGATGGTTGTCACCCAGCCCACAACGTGGCCATAAATAGCCCTGGCTTCACAACTTAGATCATGCGTTGAGATAGAACTAGAACGCCGCCCACAGACATTGGTGGTACAGCTTCGGTGTGCTGGGGCTTAGTATGGGGAATCCTGGTGAGCGATTCACTCAGCCTTATAACTCAGCATTGACCATAAGTGATACACAGTATCTTATATACTCCCACTGAGCAAGTGCTCTGTATCCTAACCTTCTAAATTGATTTGTAATATGTCATTTAACTAAGCATTCTGTTATTAAAATGTAAGGACACCCACTGGAATGTTTTACAAATATTTACAAAGTATGAGAGATTATACCTTGCAATCATGTATTCACCTAATATCAAGAGAAAAGCTATTTATGCCTCTTCTTTTACATTACTCCTTCAACTATAAGGTTTTGAAGGACGGTCCACTTTAAGGCCCACAACAGAATTTTGATTTTCAATTTCTTTTGGAGCCATTCTGTTGTAGTTTTGTTTGCTGTGTTTAGTTCATTGTACTGCTGCAAGATTCATATTCAGTTCAGCTTTTTGACAGATGGCATCATATTCCCCTCAAGAATTATGTGCTACAACATGGAATCATGGTTGACTCAATGATGATAAGTTTGCCTGGCACTAAGGCAGCAAATCACCCCCTAAAACAGAATGCTACTGCTTCTATGCTTTATGGTTGGTATGAGGTTTCTCAGTCGAAAGGCAGTGTTTTGTTCTCACCAAACAGGGCATCTGGCATTGCAGCCAAAAAAACTATCTTTCAACTCATCTGTCCAGAGCACATTGTTCAAATAGTTATGATCTTTACCTAGGTGTTGTCTGGGAAATGTCAGTTGTGTTTTGATAGACCCAACCGACCTTTGATAGAAACTTCTAGGCCAAGTTCTTTGTCTTTTTCCGACAGTTGAAACACACACTTTAATGTTACCCTGGGGGAGACTTCTATGAGCATTTTTTGGGTTTCATTTGGAAAGATGACCTATCCTATGTACAGTGCCAGCAGGGATGTCACTAGGCCTGTTTCACAAGTATTTTTTACATACGCAAACACTCAGTGTATTATTTGATTTGGTTATCATGACAATAAAAATAAACTTCTGCACATTCATTACTCTACCGTGCATCCAATTATCAGTTATACATGTCCTCGTAATGCATCTGGCTTGATCCAACTTTGCGAAGGAGACTAGGTTACTGAGCTGGAAGCCAGCATATTCAGTGCTTGAGTAGAACTCCGCAGCTGTTCAAATGAATGAAACAATTGATCAATTGAATGATAAAAATGAACGAGTCAGTCGTTCACAAGTCTTTTCTACTTAAGCCAAGGCTCTGTATTTGACTTAATCTATAATAACAATAAAAAATATATTACTACATTAGCCAAATTATTTTATACCTACCTGTTACAACCATCTCTTTATAATGCTACTGTCTTGATCCGTTTTTCTTTTCCGAACGTAAAACTAACAGTGTCGTCTGTGGTTGGGTAGAACTCCACTCATTTGCACTAGTTTTTGGTCACTCGATTCCAATTTTAGCCATTATATGTGATGGTAAAGGTGGGAAATTGCATTTCAGCATACAAATTCAATTTTTTTCATTTTCATTCCGTAAACCTTAATCGCTGAATGTGGTTGAAATTTACCTAAATATCCACGTGTCCAAATCTGTAAAAACACAACCTAATTAATGGCCATCCTCTCAAATCCTTGTTTTTCTTGAAAGCCAGAATTCCAATTTAGAACAAAAGCAACAACCTCTAGAATCTACACTCCTATTTTGGTAAGTAATTCATCATCTGGTTACAGAGATGAAACAGCAATGCAGAACACCTCATTAACTGTAGAAATAGAAACGCTCCTAGCCAGGCCCACAGAGTATACTGTATGACCACAATCCCCTCACCATAAACCACGTTAATGTGAACCCATGTGGACTCTCTTCGCTGATTCACCCCTCTGCTGTTCTGAGATAGAGGGTAGAGCAATGCCGGTGCCCATCCCAGATATCCCCTTAGTGGTGAACAGGAGGCGGTAGGAGAAGCAGGAAGACGTGGAGAAGGAGGGGAAATAAGACACGGAGGAAGAGAAGCAAGAGGACGAGAGGGGGGTACCGTGATGGGATGAGATAAGGCATTCACCACTGGCCCTTAATGAGGCAGGCTGTGGAGGACCGGGGGTCGGGGGGAGAGGTTGGCAGGCACAGGGTTGAAGGCAACGAGCGTAGGGCTGTGTGTGTAATGAATGACCGTCAGTGTGCATCAGCGTCAGACAGCGCCTGTTATTAAGTCCCCCGGATGTATCCCAAATGAAAGATATGGGTTACAACTTTAACCCCTGTGGCTCGGCTCTGACTGAATGAGCCAGCCCAGCTGCTGTGGCTGCATGGCGATTACAGGGCCATTCAGTCTCAACGCAGCACTGCTAAACTGATGCCAGACAGAATTGTGATTAGAATCTCAATACAGTTAACAGTTGATCCGACTCAACAAATTGGAATGGATAGAGTTTGTTTCAAACTGGGGGGGGGGGTTTGTTTCAAACTGATTTCTAAGTCTGGATTGATAACTTTGATTGTTCTGATCATTCCTGATGTTGTTTTTCCAGTCAATAACTACAATGATTCCCCTCTTTTTCTGAGTGGAGTGGTATTGGTACTGCTAGCTCACTGACAATGGTAACCAATGCTGGGCACTAACCATAAAATAATAATATCAAATATTTACCTCAACAATTGCTTGTCCTCCAAGTTCATATATAAGAATATGTTGTAGACATTCTTCTTCATGTTTAAAATGAACCGATATCAACCTAATTAACCTACTGTAACTGGAGAGCATCTCCTCCTCAAATAGGTACAACTAGCTAGCCATTTAATTGGTACATCATCATCAATACTACATTCATTGTTATTAACCTTCTAAAGACAGGTAGAACAGGCTGAATTTTACTTAGAGAGTTATGAAATAATTGATGAAATTGGAAACAACTTCATCATATTGACAAATATACTTACTGTAGCTAACTTTAGCAAAGTGTATAAAACAACATTGCTAGCAATGCTTGCTAATGTTAGCTAGCTATTGTCATGTATTTGGTTACAGATAGAGAGAGGGTACAGTTGAACAAAGAGACAGGCGGAGTCAGCCACCCCAAGTTCCCTTTGGTTGGGTGTGTAGAAAGCTACGATGCAACCAGGGATAGGCATCCATCACTACTTATTTCAAATACAAAATAGAAATTAGTCATTTGAATTTTGATAGGGTTGATGAAAATTGCTTCATATTTTGTATCAATATACTTTAGTGTTTTGTATTTTGTAGTTTAAAAATACTGTAAAATACTTTGTGAGAAGTTATCTGATTGGTGCCTACAATTTTTAACAGTTCACATAAAGTTTTGGGGTTCGTTTGAGTAGCCTAGGCTAAATCGTTTACCAACTTACGTAATGTTCTAGCTAACTATTTGACCCGAGTAGCAGCCCTCAAATGTAACGTTAGCTTACAACGTTCAGCCTTTGTTAAGTTTTCATTGGTTGTGCACGAAAATACGAGATAGGGTACAAGATTGTACCCTGACTGAAGTAGCTGTTTAGTAGACCATTTTGTATACCATTGCATGAAGGACTGCCTGACACATAAATACAATAATAAATGATATGATTATCAGTCAAATTATTATTTACTTAGAAACTAGTTGCTGTGAATAAAGGTGCCATCATTACCTGCGTGAACGTGTCAAACTATGCTCGTTCGTTTGTGCACCGTTTGTGCTGGTTCCGTTTTTTAGATATTAACATAATATTTTTAGTCAACCAGCCCCCCCAGATTCTCCAAATTCACCCAAAATAGTCTCGATCGTTTGTGCTGGTTTGTGCCGGTAAAAGTTTCGTTTGTGTTGCGTTGTGTTTTAACATATTCGAAATTGAATTATAGACGATGACGTCACCAGCCCCCCCACATGCTCCAAATTCACCCAAAATAGTCTCGTTCGTTTGTGCTCCGTTTGTGCTGGTTTGTGCTGTAAAAAGTTTTGTTTGTGCTGCTTCAGTATTTTAGATATTAAAATAATATTTGTAGGTCAATCTGAGGTCAACCAGCCCCCCCACATTCTCCAAATTCACCAAAAATAGTCTCGTTCGTTTGTGCTTCGTTTGTGCCGGTAAAAGTTTCGTTTGCGCTGCTTTGGGTTTTAAAATATTAGACATTGAATTATAGATGGTGACGTCACCAGCCCCCCCACATTCTCCAAATTCACCAAAAATAGTCTCGTTCGTTTGTGCTTCGTTTGTGCTGGTTTGTGCCGGTAAAAGTTTCGTTTGTGCTGCTTTGGGTTTTAAAATATTAGACATTGAATTATAGATGGTGACGTCACCAGCCCCCCCACATGCTCCAAATTCACCCAAAATAGTCTAGTTCGTTTGTGCTCCGTTTGTGCTGGTTTGTGCTGTAAAAAGTTTTGTTTGTGCTGCTTCCGTTTTTTAGATATTAAAATAATATTTTTTGGTCAATCTGAGGTCACTCAGCCCCCCCACATGCTCCAAATTCACCCAAAATTGTCTCGTTTGTTTGTGCTTCGTTTGTGCTAGTTTGTGCCGGTAAAATTTTCGTTTGTGCATCCCGACATCCAATGTACACCGATCAGCCATAACATTATGACCACCTGCTTATATTGTGTAGGTCCCCCTTTTGCCACCAAAACAACTCTGACCCATTGAGGCATGGACTCCACTAGACCTCTGAAGGTGTGCTGTGGTATTTGGCACCAAGACGTTAGCAGCAGATACTTTAAGTCTTGTAAGTTGCAAGGTGGGGCCTCCATGGATCTGACTTGTTTGTCCAGCATATTCCACAGATCAATCGCCGCTTTTCCTTCCTTGGAACACTTTTGATAGGTACTGACCACTGAAGACCGGGAACACCCCACTAGGTCCTTGTCAAATACGCTCAGAACCTTACGCTTGCCAATTTTTCTTGCTTCTAACACATCAAATTTGAGGACAGAATGTTCACTTGCTGCCAAATATATCCAACCCACTGACAGGTGCCATGATAACGAGACTATAAGTGTTATTCATTTCACCTGTCAGTGGTCATAATGATATGGTTAATCGGTGTACAGTGGATATAAAGTCTACACACCCCTGTTAAATGCAAGGTTTTTGTGATGTAAAAGAATGAGACAAAGATAAATCATGTCAGAACTTTGTCCACTTTTAATGTGACCTATAATGTAAACAACTCAATTGAAAAACAAACTGAAATCTTCGAGGGGGAAAAATTAAAAATAAAAACCTTACAATAACCTGGTTGTGCACACCCTCTTATAACTGGGGATGTGGCTGTGTTCAGAATTAACCCATAACATTCAAACTCATGTTAAATAGAAGTCATTACACACCTGCCATCATTTAAAGTGACTCTAATTAATCACAGCTGTTCTAGTAGGGTTTTCCTGACATTTCCTTAGTTGCATCTCAGAGCAAAAGCCATGGTCCGCAGAGAGCTTCCAAAGCATCAGAGGGATCTTATTGTTGAAAGATATCAGTCAAAGGAAGGGTACAAAATTTCCAAAGCATTAGATATACCATGGAACACGGTGAAGACAGTCATCAAGAGGAGTCAATATGGCACAACAGAGACATTACCAAGAATTGGATGTCCCTCCAAAATTGATGAAAAGACGAGAAAAAAACTGGTCAGGGAGGCTTCCGAGAGGCCTACAGCAACATTAAAGGAAATGTAGGAATTTCTGGCAAGGACTGTCTGTGTGCTACATGTGACAACAATCTCCTGTATTCTTCATATGAATGGGCTATGGGGTAGGGTGGCAAGACGGAAGACTTTTCTTACAAAGAAAAACATCCAAGCCTGGCTGAAGTTTGTATCATAAACAAACATCAAGTCTCCCAAAAGCACATGGGAAAATGTGTTATGGTCTGATGAAACCAAGGTTGAACTTTTTGGCTATAATTCCAAAAGGTATGTTTGGCGCAAAAACAACACTGCACATCACTCAAAGAACACCATACTCACAGTGAAGCATGGTGGTGGCAGCATCATGCTTTGGGGCTGTTTTTCCTCAGCTGGAACTGGGGCTTTTTTTATGAACAATTCCAAATACCAGGCAGTTTTGGCACAAAATCTTCAGGCATCCATTAGAAAGCTGAAGATGTGACATGCTAATAGTCTCCTACCCAAAAAGACTGAGTGCTGTAATAAAATCAAATGGTGCTTCAACAAAGTATTAGTTTAAGGGTGTGCACACTTATGCAACCAGGTTATTGTGGGTTTTTTATTTTTCCCTCTTAAAGATTTCAGTTTGTTTTTCAATTGAATTGTTCACATTGTAGGTCACATTAAAGGTGGAAAAAGTTCTGACATGATTTAACTTTGTCTCATTCTTTTACATCACAAGAACCTGGCATTTTAACAGGGGTGTGTAGACTTTTTATATCCACTGTATGTGTCTATTCCGACATATACATTGAGACATCTAACTGAGATCTAAGATCATACTCGACCAACATAAGTACCAAAGTAGTACCATAGTATAAATGTAAGTACCGTAGCTGGAACCAAAGTATAAATGAATAAACCATAGTTGTATCATTTTACAATTTTATATGGGTTACTACATAAGCTGATATTCTGTTGATGAGATGGGCAGGTGTATTTGTTAAAGCATTTATCAAAAGTATAATAACGTCAGACAGAAAAACGCTGAGCTCCCCAATTACACTGACCGCATCCACTGTTAGGAGGAAGTCAGCAATGCATCAAGGGCTTGGATACGGAGTTCCATTTAGTCTGAAAGCAGAATGTTCTGTGTGAGACAGGCAGCAGCTCTGATCACTCTGCTCCTGTGGGAGCAGAACACTACTCTCTGATCTTAGCCCAGCTTGCATCAGCCGGTATGACGCCGGGATGACGCTTGTCGGGATGACGCTTGTCGTCATCCCTCTGGTTTATAAATAAAGAAGACACAAGACATGAACATCTTTGGATGATTCAGAGATATGCACATAAGGCCCTTGCTTCGGACGAGAGTATGCTGGATAGCATGCGTCGTGTCGCAGGAGACCCTGGAGAAAGTGCCCTGCCTTTACTCTGTCTATTTACAGCCACACCAGACAGCACTCTTTCTTGTTTATTTATTTATTAATCACTTTTATTATCAACTTTATCCCTGCCTTGCGCTTGTTTGTTCCTCTAACCCGCATCCTGAAGTTCAACTCTGGTGGGGCTATTAAATATTTATTGGTTGACTTTTACTAGTTTCTCAGTGAAACAAATTCCATTTCCCTCGGTCCATGAATATGTAAGAATGCTGGCTGTCAAAGCATGGAATGCTGAAAGCCAGTGCTGGTTGAATGCGAGAGCTATTCTTTACATCACAAGGTGCAGAAGCCTAGAACAACAACCCCACCCTCAACACTAAACTAGGTTACAGCTAACCCATTACTATTTTTTCTGTCAGTACAGCAGTGATTTTCTTAACAAATTATTTAATAATTCTTAATGGGGTAGACCAGCATAATCATGGAAATTAAAGATCATCATACAGTACATTTCTGGCATTATTTCAAATACCCTTTTAAATTTCTCTTGCTTACTTTTTCTGTAACGAAACTTGCATCAAAACCTCCCGTCTTTTCTCCCCCATATACTTATCCTATTCCCCAGAAGGTCCTCCATCCTCCCACTCATTTTCTTCTGCCCCACCCAAATGCAACAAACCCAACCGCTAAAATAAGCAACATCTCTTACCATCCATCATTCACTGGTTGGGTGACCGCAGTTAACCCAATCTGGGTCAACTCCAACTCTGTCCTCAGATCCGGCCATCCTTCCCAGTATTTTATCGCGTTACTTCCTTTTACAATAGATCCCTCCACTCCACTGTGGTATCTCATGAGGGTCTGCTGGAAGTTCCCCTCCATTTAATATCTACTGATGCTACAACAAAAATACATATTATTCACATATTATTCATTTCTGTCATAGCAGCTTGATTGAAACCACTATCTTTTTTAGAAGAAGTGGGGTTGTACTGACCTTCTGGTCAGGGCGGAGCGACAGAACTGTTAAGAAGATGGATGCACTCATCCCTGATGTTGAGATAAGATTTGTTTATTACATCAGCTACACATAATGTCCATACATTTTTGAGATTACACCTTTGGCCTCTAGTTCACATCTAAGTGTACTTCTCTTGCATCTTGACTTTCAAAAGGGGCTCTCCATTCAAAGAAGCTAAACGGTAATGCTTCATTGTAAAAGAAAACAACGATTTAATTTAAAATTGTAGCACAATTCTGTGCAATGTTCGGGTGGGACTCATGAAGACTGTGAACCTACCAGAGTGGATTTTGGTGAGTGGTTGGTTGGTTCAGATGAGGGAGGGACTTCCAATCCGACCGATGAGTTCTCAAGGCAACGTGACACACACTGTCTTTCCCAGGTCACCCGACGCTGTGGTCTCAATCGACTGAACCGGTTCAGGACCGACACAGTACTCAATAAAATACACTAACCTTTTTGTTTCGAAACATCGTCTTTCCATCCATTCATGTCTTTGAATGAGTGTGCACTCCAAAACAAGCACATACATGGTTGACTTCTGCATCATGTATAGAAACAGTTATGGCGTTGATTGACAGGTATAATCTCACCTCAGTGTGTAGCTGTGTAATCTGATTTGAACAGCATGTGAAGCATATAATTGGGCAGGAGGGAAGCACATAATTGGCCTGGGGGGGTAGGGGGAAGGGGGTTGTACACCGTGTCTGGTTGAGCACCAGAGGACAGAAATATTAGCATTAGGCTGAGCTTGTCCTGGTGCATCAGAAGTGGGCTCTCCACTCCTCAACCCACTCCCAACCTGCTCCTTAAAACTCTCCCACTCTTTCTCCCTCATACATCTTCCACATCTCTATCTCAGCTGACTAACTGTCCATAGCTGGGTAAAAGGGGCCAGATGTCTTCCTTGCGTCTGCGTCAGGACAGAGCCGTAGACCTCTCTAACACACCCTCCCCTGCTAAACTTATTCCCCTCAAGCTCCATCCCTCAATCCCCCTCTCGCTCCTTACTGCGGATCACTGTCCAGACACCTGCCTGTGAAAACAGCCTGTATTTACACCCAGGGTGACAGGAGAGGCTTCCCCAAGCCAAGGGATACACGTGCCACATTCCCACTGACAGGGGAGGCCAGAGCAGGGTAGCGGGTGGCGGTGGCTGGCTCTTTGTTTACACAGCACTTAGGAGGCCATAAACTTGAACCCAGTGGGCTGCTGGGAGTTCAGCAAGAAGGATGGTTTGAAGTGTCTTCACGTGTTTTCACGTGAATCTAATGAAATAAACCGATACAACGCGAGGAGCACGAGGGCAGGGTATGGACTTATTTGGGTTAACAGTGACTTTTCTTTTTAACATGGAGGGAATAATTTGGCCCATGCAGCGGGCTGAGCTCCAAGGCTCAGCGGGTGGTTCGTTCTCCCTGGGGATTTACCAACTGAGGGCTCTATCACGGCTGTGCCAGACATCTCAATCATGACTGCCGCACTGCCTCTCCTCTACATAGAGAAATACAACACCACACATCACAAACTTCATGTGTCTCAGATCATCCATGACAGAAAAAGGACAAACAGTTTGATGTGATCAGAATAAGATGTTATACTTAAGCAATAAGCCACAAGAGAGTGCTATTTTGTCAATTTACCATGATGCATTGCGGGATGCCTGGACCAAGCCCTTAGCCATGGTATATTGGCAATATGCCACAAACACCAGAGATGCCTTCTTGCACTTATAAACCATTCAACAACAAAATTGGAGCAGTTAAACATGATGTAATGTCATACCCATGGTATACAGTCTCATATACCACATCTATCAGCCAATCAAAACCCAGGTAACCAATAAGATGCATTTTACCACTTAGGCCCTGATGACAGAGGCATGTTTGGCTGTCAATATTAAACCACCATGCTCAAATCAAAATCTATAATTTCCCCCTGTAAAAACATGAAACTATACATATATGAAATTTCAAATATCATCAGCGCAATAACCTGCGAACATCACCCGTCAAGAAACATGTTCACATCCCTTTGCTCTTGTCCGGAGTTCAAATACAGCCTGCCGGCTGGCTGCTGAAGATAATGAATGGAGAGCTTTGACTGAGAGCTACAGACGTCTCAAACTGACTTGAGCACCTGATCTTGTTTTCTTCTATCCTTTCCTTTCAGTCAACGGCTCACATTCGGGAAACAGATACAGTATGTCTCGTTTGATTCATGTGTTATGCTGAGGTTGTTCATTATCAGGTAGATCCTGAGCTCAGTGTTCTTCAGTCAGCAGTCATGCTCCAATAAGCAGAATGCTGCAAAGACCTCTCTGATGACACACACACACACACACACACACACACACACACTCCGGGGCTAAACAGCTGTACAGAAGAAATATAAGGGGAAGGATCCTGTCTATATGTCAGAGTGAGTCTGAAAAACTGGACTGCTTCTCCACACATTTGAACAGTGTTCCCTGTGGTTTCTCTTTCTATGGTGTCCTTGTTTGTGCTCGTCCTCATTCAGACCGGTGGCTACTGACAAAAGGTGTTTATGGGACAAAGCATTATTTAGATTGACACTGCCGCACCATGAAGAAGTCCAGAGGGTTGCATGTACAAAACATTTGGTTCTACCTTTGTAACACTGACTATAGCAGTGGTTTTCAACCCTCTCCCCAGGCAACAGCAGCCGTGCCATGCATTTGATTCATTCCAGAGCTAACCCACCACATTTTAGCCTGAGTCATGACGAGGCTAATCAGGTCGGAACCGTAGTTGTGAAATATTTACATAGATACGAAACAATGAGCTGAAACACACATGTCTTAAAAAATCCCAAAGAGTCTCCTCTCTCTGCTATGGGAGAGCCTTTTTAGAGAACCATCGAGAATCAATAATATTCCATTCATTATTCCCAGAGACTTCACCGCAACTCAGCAGAACAGGAAAATAGATGACAAACAACAGGAAGCAGGACAGGAAGCAGAGCAGGGGAGACCTCTCTCCCTTGAACGGTTTGAATTTCATGCTTCCAGGTGCATTTCCCCTCATCTAGAGCCACCTGCCTCCTCCCCCATCCTGTTTTCCATTGTCACCCCTCCCAACTGCGCCGAAATTGTCCGACACATCATCCGCCCACCGTAGCCGGTCACACCAATTTCAGATGATATTCGATTCCCTCAGAAAGGAGGGAGTATGGAGTTGTAGTCTCTGGGTCCACAGGACTTGACAGGGCAGCTCTGCAGCAGATATGGATAGGTAGACTGTGTTGAGGGTTTAAATCAAAGCTCAAGTCCGAATCAAGTTCGCGTGTTGAGAGGGAATGGAGGAAGGGAGGACAGTGGAAATGAGGTGGGACGGCGTGAAGGTTGTAAAGGCGACCTGCACCGTCAGCAACACAGCGCGTCAACGACTAGAACAGCACAAACTCTCAAAGTTCACATGGCGAAGGTGTCCGTGTCTGTTGTTGGGTCTTAGGGACACATGGCCACAAAGAGCGGAGTCGGATTTGACCCCTGCCCTCACTCCTCCCTACCCCCCGCGTTCCTCTGTAGCCAAAGCTGGGCGGTTGTTCGCCCGTCTGAGGCGTTTTTACATGCAATACTTCCGACCGAGAGGTGGGGGGCGATTCCTGATGTCAACCACCGCCTTCTGCTTGTTTTGAGTCCCACGTTATTTTAGACTGTCGCCATTTGGTTGATCTGTCCACGGAACATTGACTGATCGCTGTCAGTAATGAGACTGGCCAGTGTGGTGCCATGTACCAACTCGGTATGTTTGCTGGAGGTATGGTCATTAGTGTAGACTGACTAGGGAAAGTAAGAGCCTTGTGGTGCTCCAGTGTTGGAGAAGAGTCCGAAAAGGGCACACCAATCTTCACGCTCCACATCTCCCTACGAAACCTGACCCTGACAATGTAACATTTAGTATTTGTAATGTGTCCCTCTGGTTGAGTTACTGCACTGGTCAGTGATTAAACGGTCCAGTCTCGGATGGTTTTAGGAAAGACTTGAGATATAGACATTAGAGAGCCTATAAATGCCAGTACCGGATACAGCCTGAGCCATCCATCACAGTAAAAAGAAAGGTTAGATAGGACTCTGAGGGAAAGCAGACGTTATTTATGAGTCGGGACTTTGGAGGAATTGATACTGACACCCCTCTGTCCCCCAGCCCCCCTGCCTCCTTCTAACCCCCCATCCACCCCCTCACAGAAAGACACGCGGAGGATGAGGTAATCAGGAAATGGGTTTACAGCAGACGAAGTGAGAGCGTCTCTCTTAATGAGCTATTGACATTTAGAGGGACGGGAATGAAGAAACATGTAGCCATTCAATTGAAACATCGCCACTTGTGCATTTCCATAACAAAACAGCAAATGATGTGTAGAAGCGAGAGGAAACGGATGCAGATCTACAACATTAACCACCGGCAAATTCTGTATGTTTACTGCCCCACGAAAGACAACAGCGAGAGGAAGAGTCCAAACGACAGGAGTGATGCATCGATAGAGAGAGAACAAAAAACACATAGAAAGATACGAGAGAAATATAGAAATGTACAGAAGGAGATAAAAACATATATAAACAGATCCACAGAATGAGAAAAAGAAAAAAAGAAAAGGAAAGAGCGATAAAGAGAGAGAGAAATAGTCAATGTATGACGTTGTCTAATGGCTCTGGGACAAGAGGGTTCATCAGTAGGTAACAGGACCCCCTGCACGCAAATCATTTGATCAACCATCTGTGACGCCCGCTGGGCACATCTGGCCCCAGAAAATGTCCAGGGTGGAATGAGGTAATCTCTGAAACACTGGAGAAGCAAAATCTCATGTGAATCCATCCACGGGAGGTTTGAAATGATATCATCAAAAGCATGACACGTGAACTGTTGCGACTGTATGTACAGTGCAGTAGCATGCATGTGAACTAATTAATCACCCTTAGGGTCACAACGTCCTAGGAACTTTCAACAAATTCCAGATTTCCCGTTTATTCCGGGAATCCTCCATCTGGGATCTCTGGGAAAACCAGGGAATGCATTGAAAAATCCTAGAATTGTTGCCACCCAAATCATTCTAACGACTAATTAACAGCATTTACAGCCAAAGGAAATATTGAACAGTTGAATCTGTAACAATACAGCTACAGTACATCTGTCTGGGACTGGCAGGAACAGCGACCCTCCATGAACTCCTATCTGATTGAAAGTACAAATGTCCCTTTGTGCATCCCAGCATGATTTCCCGTTAAATACGGCTGACACAGAAAGGGAAAGTCTCAGAGGGCATCTTGATCATGCAGGATAACACAAGCAGAAGAAACGCCAGTTTAAATTAAGCCTCAATGTTGATGGGTAACTCCCACCAGCGGCCGGGCACGGAGCAAGACGCTTCCTTAGGACAACACCGTCATATTGCGGCGATAGGGTCAGGTCTTCCAGAAAAGTGCCTCCTTAAACAAAGACTACAAATGTTAAGAAACCTAACAGCTGTCATTTCACAGCATAAGAATAGAGAGGGAGGCCATTTCTACCGCAGTCTTCACAGAGTCACATTTCAAAGAGGGGTGGAGAGATTGCAAGAGAAGACAGAGAGGTTTCCTTGTGGATCACCTAATCCCCCATTTCCGACTGTGAAGTCCCCCTACATACAGGATCACATTCACCCTCACTTGGGAAAAAGGCCTAAACACATCAAACATCTGTGCCCCAACCCAGCACCGAATTCATATGGTGCAATTACAAATCTGTTAATTGATCTAGCCAGGGAAATGAAAGGCATATTACTGAAGATGTATATCATCTTTTATAATGGGCTCAGGGACCTTGAGACAGACACTTAAAAAGAACTGTACATATTTCTCTGTAAATGTACAACTAATCTGGCCAACGGTTTTATTGTTTGTGCCGTCCGCACGTCTTCCCAGCCCAATCAGGAATGAAAGTGTAGGCTCCCAGGTGGAGAAAGGGTCTACTGCCTGGCAGCACAGACACTTCATTGTGGTTGCGGCATTGCCTCGAGGACACGCAGAGGGCTTTGTTGGATGGCGCACAGGTTTGCCTTGTCCATGGCGACTCCCTGACCTGGTATGTCGGAAAAGCCTGCAAGCTCGGCCGTTGTGTTTTTGTGTTTTAGTGTCATCTAGTGGACGCCTCATTGTGTGACTGCCCTTCGCCATGTTTTTGACTGCTTTTGCCCATGAAATATATGATCTTGTGTACCATGAAATGTACGGCTCTTATACTCTCACTGTGTTGCCTAATCCAGTTCAGAGGTAGAACTAATTTCTTTTTTATATGTGTGATTATTCCAACATTAATACGCCTTTTGACAACTTATTTATTTCACATTTGAATACATACACCGATCAGCCATAACATTATGACCACCTGCTTAATATTGTGTAGGTTCCCCTTTTGCTGCCAAAGCAGCCCTGACCTTTCAAGGCATGGACTCCACTAGACCTCTGAAGGTGTGCTGTGGTATCTGACACCAAGATGTTAGCAGCAGATCCTTTATGTCCTGTAAGTTGGGAGGTGGGGTCTCCATGGATCAGACCTGTCCAGCACATCCCACAAATGCTCGATTGGATTAAGATCTGGGGAATTTGGAGGCCAAGTCAACACCTTGAGCTTGTTGTGTTCCTGAACCATTTTTGCTTTGTGGCAGGGTGCGTTATCCCGCTGAAAGATGCCAATGCCATCAGGGAATACCGTTGCCATGAAAGTGGGCACATGGTCTGCAACAAAGCTTAGGTAGGTGATACGTGTCAAAGTAACATCCACATGAATGGCAGGCCCAAAGCTTCGCCTCCACCGGCTCGCCTCCTTCCCATAGTGCATCCTGGTGCCATGGGTTCTCCAGGTAAGCGACGCACACGCACCCAGCCATCCACGTGATGTAAAAGAAAACGTGATTCATCAGACCAGGCCACCTTCTTCCATTCCTCCGTGGTCCAGTTCTGATGCTCACGTGCCCATTGTAGATGCTTTCAGCAGTGGTACAGGGGTCAGCATGGGCATCCTGACTGGTCTGTGGCTACAGAGCCCCATACGCAACAAACTGCAATGCATTGTGTGCTCTGACACCTTTCTATCAGTACCAGCATTCACTTTTTCAGCAATTTGAGCTACAGTAGCTTGTCTATTGGCTCAGACCAAGTAGGCCAGCCTCCGCTCGCCACGTGCATCAATGAGCCTTGGCTGCCCATGACCCTCTCGCTGGTTCACCGCTTTTCCTTTCTTGGACCACTTTTGATAGGTACTGACCACTGCAGACCGGGACACCTCACAAGGGCTGCAGTTTTGGAGATGCTCTGACCCAGTCGTCTAGCCATCACAATTCGGCCCAAAGTCGCTCAGATCCTTAAACTTGCCCATTTTTCTTGCTTCTAACACATCATCTTTGAGGACAGAATGTTCACTTGCTGTCTAATATGTCCCACCCACTGACAGGTCCCATGATAACCAGATTATCAGTGTTATTCATTTCACCTGTCAGTGATCATAATGTTATGGCTGATCGGTGTATATATGCACTGTTTGAATTTATATGTACAAATATTTGTATATTTATACACGTTATATAGATATATAAAAAATTGTACATGCATTATCTAAGAATAATCCCTATCATACCTCAAATTCAGAGCTTGACAGTGTTTTTATCACTAAGAACACATGTAGGCAAAATATTTCTGCCTCAACTGGACCATTTTTACTACCTGTGACCACAAATCTCAGAATGCATCTTTAATTATTCTATAATCACTCCTTTCTCACTCTGGGTCAATGGGAAAATGCAATCTTTAAGATGGACAGTTTGATTTATTTTTTGTCTTCCTGTTTTCCACAGGCTTTTTCCTATGGATCTGTCCGGCTAAGTCAGAAAGCATCTACAACAGGGCTGCCCAACCCTGTTCCTGGAGATCTACTGTTCTGTAGGTTCTCTCCAACTCTAATATAGCACACCTGATTGTAATAATTAGCTGAATGAAAAGCTAAGTCATGTTTGTCAGACACGGAGTTGAAGAGAAAACCTACAGGACAGCAGATCTCTAGGAAATGGGTTGGGCAGCCCTCATCTACAATGTATGCATCTTCATACTCCCTAAAGGCCACACAGCCAACACATATGTGAATCAACATCATTCAATTTAACATGCCCTAACCAAATAAAATAAAAATTGTGGCTTGGTGACTACTTAGTTCTGTTACCAAACAGTATCAATCAATCAATCAAATTTATTTATAAAGCCCTTTTTACATCAGCAGTTGTCACAAAGTGCTTTTACAAAACACCCAGCCTGAAACCCCAAGGAGCCAGCAACAACAGTGTTGAAGCACAGTGGCTAGGAAAAGCTCCCTAAAAGGGGCCAAAATCTAGAAAGTTTTAGATGTAATAATTAATAAATGCATGTGGGCTGTGTCCAGAGTCTATTAGATCTAATCCAGGTCAGAAGCATGACCAGATGGACAAGGATGGGGGGGCAGCATTCACATTGCCAAGCATCAACCAAAGGGACACCAACCAACCGCAACCACCCTGAAATGAGGGCTGAGTATTTACAGCAGAGTTCACCCCAATTGCACCATGGGCGCAACGGAGAGACATCATCAAGCCAGTGAATCCGCCCCCGAATGGCATTAGAGGGAGTGGCAATGGCATCCCAGTGGCAATGAATGCCCACCTGACAAGACAGCAAGGGTGGGCAGTATCAAGCCTTTCTGGTCACCTTCACGTCCCTGGGCTAGACTACACTTAATCATAGACCATGCTAAAGAGATGAGTCATTAGTAGACAGTACCTTCTACCTGAAAAGTTCTGCAGGGGTATCCCAGCAAAGCTTCCCGTCCTCCATTCTAAGATGTAGTATGAAGGATTTTGTTTCCCAACAAATTGGTCATTTAACAAATTATATTAATAATATCCAGAGCCAAGAGAGACTGAAAAATGCTTGCCAGGCTTCTCTAGAGCAGTGTTTCCCAATCCTGGTCCTCAGGACCCAAAGGGTTGCACATTTATGTTTTTACCCTAGCACTCACACACCTGATTCAAATGTCGCCCTACTGCTCACACACTTGATTGACATAATCAACCGATCATCAAGTTTTTAATTTGAATCAGGTGTGTGTGTGCTCATGCAATAACAAAAACATGCACACAGCTGCTAGAATCCTAACTAGAACAAATTTTTTTTAACACATTACTCCTGTCCTGGCATCCTTACATTGGCTGCCTGTTAGGGTTAGGGCTGATTTTAAGGTTTTACTCTTAACCTATATATCAATACATGGACTTGCTCCTACTTACCTTGCTGAAATGATCCAGCCATATATACCTACACGTAACCTTAGATCGCAAGATGCAGGCCTTTTAATTGTACCTAGAATTTCTAAACAAACAGTTGGCGGCAGGGCCTTTTCTCATAGAGCTCCACTCCTGTGGAATGATCTGCCAATTAAGGTTAGAAATGCAAACTCAGTGCAAACCTTCAAGTGTCTACTAAAAACTCATCTCTACAACACGGTTTATAATTAGGTGTAGCCTGGCCCGGGGGCGTGAAGGTGACCAGTAGGCTTGATACTGTCCACCCTTGCTGTCTTGCCAGGTGGGCTCTCGTCGCCACTGGGATGCCCTCCCTCCAATGCCCTTCGGGGGAAGAGTCACTGGCTTGTTGTTGACTCTCTATTGCGCACTAGTGCAGTTGGGCTGTACGCTGCTAGCAATACTCGGCCCTCATTCAGGGGGGTTGCGGTTGGTGGGTGTCCCTTTGGTTGATGCCTGGCAATGTGGTTGGATTGATTTCCTGCCTGTTGGGCCCTGTCCGGGGCCTCCCCCGGGTAGGGCCACAGTGTCACCGGACCCCCCCGTCTCAGTTTCCAAGGTGTTACGCTGCTATATTATTGTGCTGGGGGACATGAGGGATGTACTACTAACTTTTCTCAGTTTCCTCCAATTTTAAATTTTAGAAGGAGATGAGGTCCTGGTCCACACCTGCGGATTACCTGGTTTGGGGGGACCGTTGCTGTTCCTGTCCTTGTCCACCTGGTCATACTTCTGACCTAGTCTAAAATCAAATATACTCTGGATTTAGCCAAGAGAAATTCATATATTATTCCAATTGGACTCTTAATATCTCACCCGGCACAGCCAGAAGAGGACTGGTCACCCCTCTGAGCCTGGGTCCTCTCTAGGTTTCTTCCTAAAATTCGACCTTCTTAGGGAGTTTTTCCTAGCCACTGAAATTCAACACTACTGTTGTTTGCTCCTTGGGGTTTAAGGCCGGGTGTCTCTGTAAAGCACTTTGTGACAACTGCTGTTGTAAAAAGCGCTTTATAAATACATTTTGATTGATTGATTGATTGATGCACCCTGTTGGATCGGGAACCACTGCTCTAGAGCATACATAACCTGTAGCCAAAACACTACAATTGGGATATAGCATGGCTACATTATTTTAGGACCTATACATTTATATTTCTAAGAATATAACTTACAAATGTCTTGACTTTAATTCAACTTTGGCACCAAATCCAAAATATTGTCCCACTTAACTTTTTGTGAACAAAGTAAAAGTAAACAAAGACTCAAAAGTTTCAAGCTTTATGATTTTCAAATCAGTTAAATATCTTTAACAACGTCCCTCAGCTTTTTACAGAAACCGCGTCAGGGAGTCAGTTATTGACTCACTTTAGATTCTCCACAATAATATATTCACGCAGACACTTAAAGCCATGTTTCTCTGTGAATACGTAAGACAGGGATGTTTTGGGGCACAGAAAACCAAGATTTAACTTTTAAGCCCGCCTACAGTTTTTCCAGAGCCCTCCACACTTGAGAATAAGGCCTATAGCGACAGCTGGGAATGGGAAGGTGTTTAAGATGACAACTAGCCAGTCAGAGCAGCGGCACATGTGGAGGAGTGTTGGGTATTAATGCTCGTCTCAGGACTAAAGGGATTAGCTGTGATCAAAGCAGCCGTTTGGCTGATAAGAGTCCAAGACAAGAGCACTGTAATTCATACGGCATCCACATCAGCGCAGAACCTGGCAGGCATGCCTCCCAGCCAGGGAGTCAGGGAGTGAACTAGGCAAACTAAGACGCTTAGATGATACAGCAATTTTGAAAAGGGATCCAAAATCCAAGTAAACAGTTATTTTTTCTATTAATCTCTCAATATCAGCAAAGGATTAAATTGTGAAGCGTCATGCAGTTTCATGTCCCCCCACAAAAAAAAACATGCAAGAGTAGTATCTGTTATATGGCATTGACTTGCACTGAAACTTCCTGTGTGTGATTCAAATGATTGTAGTCCAACATACGAATGCATTATACATGATATTACACTATAGTCTACACCTCCAGAACATCTCAGTGAATCCGTGTTCTGGGCAACAGTCAAGGATAGGGAAAGTCAGACAAAAACCGATGATCAGAGATACAGTATATTCCAGTTAAATTCGGCCTTTTAAGCTCAGACAGTACCCCCTAGTGGCCAGTCATTGAAAGCAGCAATCGCATTTCTACAGGTTTCAAGGGGCCCTGTGCAGAATCTTGCCTGTAACAAACACCATCACTTGTTTCCTCCTCGACTTCCCTTACTGAAAGACACTGGCATAGTACTAGCTAGTCCAGGGCGGTTTAGGGTTCAATGGACACTACTGCAAATAAGATTACAAGTCATTGCGAACTGATAGACATTGCCCCTTTAAGCCAGCAATCAGGATAGCAACTCAGTAAAATTAATCTACATATGCAAAATATGTTGGTATTAAAACCACCACGGTGTCCCTGAACCTTGGGGGGGGAGGATATTCCAGTCTGTAACCCTTGGATACAACTCCTGTTAAAGTTGGTCGTTTATGATTCTGATAGTCAGTAAATCTGAAGTTAAATCCACAAAATACAAATCACCAAAATAATGAAAATGTACTAAAATTTAATAATCCATAAACGCTGGAACATCATTTGACAGAAAAACACAAGAAGCCTTATCAGAGTTGGTTTAGTATAATATATTTCAGCTTCAAGAGACATAGAAATCAATCGGTATCTTCCCCCATATTTCTATAAAAGACCCTTTTTTCTGAAGCATTGGTTATGCACAAAAAAAATGGCATTCAAATATATTAGGGGAACTATGAAATCCCAGTGACTGAGTATAAAATTAAGTCACATCAGAGAGCTATTTGCAGAAGACAAAGTCCATGGACGTAGGGGGAACAAAAAAATACACAATGGACCTTTATCTACCACCATTGTTGACATGACTGGTATGGAGAAATAGATGTATGGCTATAAACAAATCTTACTTCCACTTGACTTCACACTTGAAAACATCTAGACTTAATAACTGATGCGGTCATGCTTTCTGAAGACATTTATAATCATACAACTAAAGTCAACCTCCATGTCCTCGAACACACTATATTTCAAAGATGTAAAATACTGATGGTTGTTTTTCTTTTGATTTCCCCCTCCTTCTCGGTCAGCCAGACCGCGGACACGTTTGTATTTTTACGAGACGTTCAGAGAGTTCAAGGTGGTTCAGGATGTGGGGAATGAAGACTGTCCTTCAAGGTTCACTGATGTGGGATCAGAGAAGAGTCTTGGTGAGATTGACACAAGTCTCTCTCATCGTGTCCTGCCTTGATATCTTGACACTAGCGAATCAAGGGTCAGCTGTTTTGTCATCACCGTTTATGGCCGATGGGAGGGTCGGGGCTGTAGGAATGCTGGCACGGTCCAATCTGGGCAACAGTTCTTCATTACAGCATTCTACAGGCAGAGAGAGGGGAGAGCAAAGATTAATGAAATGTATAAAACTGTTGTTTCATTAATGGAAACGTCCTCTTGAAACATAGCAAATCAACGAGCCACTGTTGCCCTCTGCTGGCCAGTTGGTGGAGAGCATCTTTCCGCTCTCCGTTCATTGTGGAGGAAGGCAAGCTGGGAAAAGAAGCTGGGCCATGAAACAGCTCAGTAGTAGACCCAGACAAACACACTGATCTCATTGAGGGCATGAGACTCAGCTAACCAGTCCTATCGGGTGCAGTTTCCCAGGGCCTTCATTAACATGCGTTCTGTTAGAGGTACTGAAGGCCTTGGAAACCCTATTAAACTGTAGGGATCAGACATCATTGGACCAGTCTGAACTACGACCTGACCTACGCTGACCAGTCAAATCTGTCGGATCTCTACCACCACATTAGGCACAGAGTCCAAGGTTTAAGATCCGATCGGGCAGGAATCAACTGCCCTAACCATTCAGGTCCAAAAACACTAGATAATGTAGAAGGGGTCAGTAGAATACAAACTGTCCACCCATATTCCACCAGAAGTGCAGGGGGTTGTTTGCACAGCATCCCAGGGCCACATAGCCGGACCCCCCCCACAGCCAGTCTGGACGAGTCTGAACAGTGGGTCAGTGTAATCCCGTTAGTGCCAGGCCGGTGGCCTTGGCGTGGACAGAGGGGACAGACACTGCCTGGGGCCCCACACTGTGGGACTCTACCAGCCAGCAGATTAAACACAGTCTAGTGCTACTGTAGCAGGCTCAGTTATATGCATGTTGACCAGCTGGCCCACGACCACAGGAACAATGAGCAACAGTTACATGCGGGTGGACCGTGACACCGAGCTGCCGGCAGATGGAGTCGTTTTGTTCCGGGAAGCGGTCTTGAATAATGCCAGAACCGACTCACCACGGAAATCCCCTCCACTTCACCCCCAGCTCCTCACCTCTTGATAGTGGGAAGCAACCTGGCTGCGTTGGAGTTTTGACCGGCTTAAACGCTACATTTTTCTCCCCAATATTGAGTTATTACACTTCATGCGGACTCAGGACAGTCGATGTTGAGATGAGCGTCTTTCAAAGCGCAGCCGTTCTGGTTCTTATGCAGTCTTCTAACAAATACAGTCAATATCGCAATCCTTACACGCCAAAAGGAACACACTCACACGTCTTATTACTTGCTTGATTTAATTAGTAAGTCCCAACCCTGGACAGCGCAAGCCAACAGCACCGCCACAGCCAGCCAATATTCAGACTTTGGTCTTGCAAAGACACTGCTAACTGCAAGGCGCTGCCATTCAGGGGCCCTTAATGCTTGATTCGGTCAAGCACTGTAGGGGTGTGTGGCTGAAGCACCCCCAACACCCCTGGTAGAAATTTAAAAACATAAGCTCTGCTACAGGTTTGATTAAGCTAATCAATGAATTGCTATTCGGTTCGATTAGTTTAACAAATACATTTTATCTAGTTTGGATATGTGTTAGCATGTGGTGCAAACAAAAACTAAAACATTTTCTTTTCAACATAAACAAGTATTGATAGCACCCAGGAACTAAGCAACTTTTGTTATCAAGTTCCTATTTTGAAATGCTCCCACGTTAAACTGTGTGATTCCTTACGGTTCCTGTAAGAACGGGACAGCCCGGCTGAGTTTTCGCAGCCGGAGTAAGGGACCTTCTCACCCGTGCACAACCCGAAAATATAGATTTTTCTCCCTTCACTTCTGCGGCGGCTCATGTCCAGCATAGGCCCCTTCCAAGTAACTAGGCAGGTAGTTGTTTCTCACCTGTGATTGTCGTTTCAGCATGCTGTCAATACACTCCATCTTATAAAACAAGGACACAGAGCTTTGCAATGCTTCTCAATACAAGCAAAGCCTCCATCACTAATTTTAGAACATACCTTCTTTTTTTTTTATGGCGTTACTGAGAAATATCCACCAGAAGTATTTGCAGTGGCCACTGAATCCCTAATCCAGCATGAACGAAATACTAATCAAACTAATAGTCAGAATAGTGGGGGTATATACGGATTAAAGTAGTGAGCAGCGCTCCTTGCAAGGTCAGATTTTCAGTGAGGTAATCAGAAATAACTTGACAGTGCTTTCCTCACCTGGCTCAGAGCTGCTGCGGGGGTGGGGGGACTTTTAAAGCAGGACACAGGTTGATTTCTTTTTCTGCTTCTTTTCCACAGGTGTTTTTCTATTGATCTGTCTGACCAAGTCGTAGAAGATCTGCAAACACAACCATTATTAAGCCATAGATAGATCGATAGATAGATAGATATCGGTGTAAATGGGATCCTTTGGTGTACTATTTTAAGTGTTGGTACTCACATCGAGGACATTGATCTTTGACTTTGCAGATGACTCTAAAAAGGCACAGTGGTTCCACTGCCTGGCCAGGTTCTGACCCTGCTCTTTCCCCACAACCCGCTCATCCTCCAGATCACACTTATTCCCCACCAGGATCATGGGCACCTGGGACAGAGGGAAACAATAACATGAACAACACCATGGAGATGTCACTAAAGCATTTTACTCCAAGCAAAGAGAAGTGACTTACAATGGGGCACACTGTAAAAATCAAGTTCACTTTGAGATGAAGGGATAAGAAGTTAAGGTTAGGGCTAAGTTAAATTTGCCATTACAGTTATAATAGTACGGGAGTGTGCACGCGTGTTCGGTCGGTCGGGGGGGGGGGGGGGGGGGGGTTAGTTTTCATTTTGTCAACAATCCCTACAAAGAAATAGATTACACAACATTTAGACAAAAACAAATGACAATAAGATGCCATGATTCATTTTTTTTGTAAAACAGTTAAACAATTTACCATCAGAAACTGAGTTGGTTTGGAATGGAGGTACATTGCCTCTGTCAAGAACAAAACTTTTTTATTTTGAACTAATTGTTCTGAAAGCAAAAACTAGTTTTTAAAATCAAATATATTGTAACAGAAAAATAAATAAAATCAAGAACAGAAAATGTATTGGAAAACAAAACTCCAATATCATTTTCCTATTCAACACCCTTTATTTTGAGCTGACTGGCCCCTTTGCTTGCAGCGCTTCTGTTTTTAATTGAAACACTAGTTCTTTGTTTGCACTTTTGACCCTACAACTGTGTGTGGGTTCAGTGGGAGGTGTTTTTGATTTTTCGTCATTGGTCAGCCATTTTTGCGTTCAGCTACAACCAATGTTCATAAATCAAACACTGTTCAGCCTTTCCTTCTGACACAAAGGAAGTTATAGCGGACGCCTATGAAGGACTCCGGTAAGCAGCACTGGGCGTTCAGTCATCCAACTTCAACATAGCTAGCAGCTAGCTCCAAAAATTCAGTTTCGGTTCACAATATTCTACTATATTACATACATAATGTAAATCATGCAATTATTATTCTCAAGCTAAGCAGGCTGTGCCTGTTTCGTTTCTTAGTCGATGTACAATCATATTTCATGACAGTGTAACTTTTAGCCTTTTCTGCAGAAGAAAATGACTGCTTCCATTAGCTAATGATACATAGGCAAACAAAAACAAACACTTGCACTCAGTGTTGTCATTATTCACACACGCACATACGCACACACACGCGCAATATAGTAGAATGTAAAGAACTGAATCATAGGAGCTTAACTATTAGCTATGTAGAAATTGGATGGAAGAAAGCTAAGATGCTCGTAGGTACAAGTTTGTCGGTAGGTGCCCACTTCCTTTGGGTTGAAAGAATAAGGCAGACCTGGAAAGACTGGTTGGAACCCAACTGACACTCAAAAATGGCAGACCAATGGAGAAGCATCAGACACCTCCCACTAAAGCCTGCACACGGCAGTGTGGTCAAAAGCACAAACAAAGGACTAGTGCTTCAATCAAAAAAAGCAGCACGGCAAGCAAAAGGGGGAACTCTAGTCAAAATGGAGGGTGGTTGATAGCAAAATTACATTGTTTAGTACTAAAAATAATCATATTTTGGGCTAATAAAATGGATAGTGCTCAGCTACAAAATATTTGATAGCAAAACTTTTTCTTTTTTTTTTTTTACTTTGATGCCTCGTTTTTGCTCAAAGAAAAAAACAAATGTAAGTTGGCAAGGCCTAAATCTATAAGAATTTAGTTTGGATGCTAGCTTTAAATGATTGAAGTGACAATGATTAGGGTTGGTTAACACTAATTATGCAACCGCATGCACATTTACATTGGTATAAATTAGAAGTAGACAAAATATGCTAGATGCTTTTCAAACATGTTGTCCAAGTTGTCCAATTAGGTCATTTGTTTCAAAAGTTGCATTTCCAGAACAGAGTTCTACAGCCAATGAAACAGCACAATTGCAGCAACCCAATTCTCAGGAATCCAATTAAAGTCAATGGAAAAAAAGATATCACAATGTTGGAAAGAAGCATACCATTGCAGATAGTTTGAAAACGGAAAAACGACTATACATTCAATAATATTTATTTTAAAATGTATGGGAATGCCATTGAGATGAATGGCTATTCACAGACATAAAGCTACTTTTCATAGTTTCAGATCTACTTTTTGATGAAGCTACTTCACAGTTTGCTCAATCACAAACAAGCAAGCCTTTGCAAAATGTTCAATGTAATCTTGACTGGCTATTAACATCTTTCAGTTGGGCATGTTGTTTAAGCAGACCCTGCTCTGCCAGACCAAAACACTGACACCCCAGGCAGGCGCTTCAATTACTCAGCCCTCTTTGAACTGATGCGCAGCAAGGACACTTCATTTGAACCTCAAACAGAAACATTGTCTTTGATAAACTTCGCTTTTATTTAGGGCATTTTCTTCATCTGTTCACATCAGAAGCACCATTTTGCCACTCATCTATGTTGCAGTGGTAGCCTTTTTCCCCCTGATTGGAAAGACTCGGGCCATTTGCGGAAAAATACACACAATGCAATATCTCTAGCATTACTGGAAAGCTCAGAATCTCCCCTTTAAGGAAATCACTGTTGGTTACCTCCTTTCCAGCAGGCATGATGGAGAGGGTGATCAGAGCATTAAATTGTTTAGACAATGACTGCAGAAGTAGTACCAGAAAGGTCTGTTTAAACAGTAGACAGGAACGTTGCCAGCCACACAAGAAAGCTTGTTGCATGTGCACATTATGGAAAATAGAAGTGTTCTTGTTTTACATAGTTTCCTGTCCCCATTATGAAAAGCCAACTTTATGTGCTAGATTTAAGGCAAAAGTTAGTTGGAGCAGGGTTAGACATTGCCGCTTAGATTTAGGACCAGGTTATGTTTAGGCATAAATGGCAGTTACTGGTTAAGGTCAGGTTGAGGTTAGGGTTATTTAATTATTATTTATGTTCCCACATAAATAGCTAAGTGTGTTAGTCTCTCTCGTCATTCGAGCTGTCGTGAGTTGGGCAAAATAATGTCAGCCACGCCCATGCAGGATAGGAATCCACTTCCTGTCCATTTCTCTGCATTTGCATTTCTTCAGCAAATTAAGGTAGTCAGGCCATGGTTTGGATCAATGGATGACATCAAGGTGAGATTCCCTTGCCAGCCAGAGAATACAGGATGCTGGTTCCAGCTTCCAACCCACTTCCTGACACCTCATGATGTCCATAAAGAGCAGCTCTGTGTAGAAATTGCTATACACACACAGATCTAAGAACAGATTCTCCACTGCAGATCTTAATCAGAACCGTTTAGATGAGTAAAGTAAAACTGAGACAGAAACAGTATCTAAGGTCAGCCAACACTCTGGGGAGTGTACACGTCTTTCCGCACTTCAGGGCAGAGAACAGGAAACACGGGTGTTTTGAAAAGCACCATGGAGTTTACTCCGCGCAGTGTCAAACCCAAACAAACCCTTAGACTGAGCCGGCGCATAAGGGCGGTTAATACAGAGTGGAACCTGAAGTATGCGTTTCCAGGCTAGCTAACACCAGAGAGGTAGGAATGCAGCTGTAGAATGTTCCCAGTCAGCAGCACTAAGCCGGAGAGGGAGAAAAGTCAAGCCTGCATCCAAGATCCACACCCAGACGGACACATGGAGAAATCACAAGACAGGCATTAGCCTCATACTCAGGCTGAACAGAGCAGGGCTTGGACAAGCAGAAGTCACAAGACCTAGGACATAAGTTAATATTGTGACTGAAGGAAATGTAAACTGTGACTTCCATCACCTCATGAAAACCAACATGGGCCACTTTGTTAGCCCAAAAAGAATTTAGCAAGCACACTTGTTGGCTTGTTATAGTTGGTCACATCCCAAATCAGAGCCCTGATTTGGGCCTTTCTGTTTTCTAGGCCGTATTCCATTGGGACATGAAGAGTCTCTAATCAAGGCTGGCTAGACAATCAAGCTCTCCGTGAGCCTTCCCATTCTCCAACACTGAACTTCTGTAAATGGTGTGTGACATTCTCATCAAGGACTTGGAATGGGAGCAGCTCAGAAGCACTGTGCCCCCATTCAACCTGATAACGTCAAACAAACATGGAGAGCATTTCTGTTGGTTGTGCATCTGAAAAGCTTAAATCATCAGTGGGACCAGTCCTGTAATAAGCACAATCAGCACAGGCATTGGGGAGTATTTGAAGAGGAGACATTGAGGAGATGGATCACATCGGATTTCTTGTCAACAACCAGTGATCCTCATCATACAATCCATCCATAACCTCAACAACATAATGGCCATTTAATTCCAAGTGCTTTAAGTCAGGCACCCTGGCCCCATCCAGGCCATTTATGATGACTGGGGGCTTTCAGTGGAGATCATCCCTGTCGGAATCACCCGCCTCGGGCCAGACCACACAGACCACAAGGGAAACAAAGAGGGAGGCTGATAACAGCCAATCATAACAGCGTCCAGGAGACTACAGACACACAGCACAGCCCCGTATGGAAGGATGGAGGAGGGGGCGCCACAGGGGAATGGATGGAGCGCTAAATAAACTGATACTTTCATGCACTGTGTAACTTTACACATTTATGTACACTTTAATACAATACTAAGTATCTTAAAAAAGCTCAAATATTGAACAGGTTATAAAGTGTTTAATAAGGTGAATAGCGTTGTATTTAGGAGTTTCTTTAAGAAGCGCAGACCAACATACCATTTGACTTGCCGTGTGACAATCATGAGAATGGCGGGGTCATTCTACAGTGACCTTACGTGCCTATTTTTTGTGTCACCAGATAGCACCATGCTGCTGAATGGCATGCGTACCAAAATGTGTCTGAATAAAATAGAGGGAGTTCAGTGATTGTTGAACAAAACATGTTCCTAAAATACACAATTATAGCTTAAATTGTAGGTCAATAAATGCGAATACAATAAGATAATAACCGTTCCTTTTCGAGGGCAGTGCCCCTGGGATCATTTCGTTTCTTGCCGCGTTTAAGCGTCACGTGAAAGAGAGCATCATTTCTGTGACTGAATAACAGCACCTTCAACACCAGTGATATTGCAGGGAGTTCTGGCTGCTCTACCTACATGCCCTCCTTGCCGCTCACAGAGAGAGCGGCAGTTTGTATTATTTATGGTTGTAGTTTTTTCCCCACTGTGTCACAAGCCCGGCCCACCGACTCATTTCTCAGAATTTAAGGCCCAATGACGGTACAATCTAAACACAACCACGTTGCACAAAAACATTACCACACCAAATTCCACTGCAGCGTATTTCAGTGGATTAACACACCACAACCACCACATCACATTCACCTGTATACAGAGACATCACCATGTACCAACACCCAAAACAATCCTGTATCCCTGTACAGAGTGGGCAAGAGAGATGGAGAGAGAGAGAGAAAAGGGTTCTCCAGACCAAAAAAGGGCATGGCCGTGCTGAAACTATCCTGTTGAGGCCAGGGGGACTGAGTCCTCCCACACCAAAACAGAAGCACCAAATGCCAAGAAATTAGACCGTGGTTAAAATGTAGAGCAGTGGTAAAAATATGAATAACTGGAAGACATTACTCTCACTTTTGAAACATTTTGCTCAGTTGGTGTCAGACAAAGACTAGTTCATGATCATGGGTTAATGTCATCGGATGTTCTGACAACTCACATATACTCGTCTGTTGTCGCGGGGTCCTAGCTACAGAGCTGTGAATGTATTGACTCCAATAGGATTGCGACAAATGTCAAGCAAGTTATGAAAACGTAGAGACGGAACAGAGTTGCTATTTATCAACTACTATTTTCAGAGATGGTCCTTCAGTAATGTGGCGACCTTTAAGAACGTGGCAAATTTAAACTGGCTTCCCCCTTTTCAGACATCCAAATTATGCCCCAGCATAGAATGTTAATAATGTTTCAATGACAATCATAAATTACATAGATGAATGTGCTACATACTTTTTGAAATGATTATTTATGGTAGGGAAAGATCCCTTCTATTTCAACTAAATATTGTCTTAAGTCATGTTCAACTATAAAGCAGTTTCTTAGGAAAGACTGGTCTACACCCAGACCAGGCATTTCTTAACAGACTATGTATTATGGACATATGCCAGAAAAGCGTATAGGAGACAAGCCTCCCTGTGGCTCATCCTGGAAGGGACCATATTCTATGACTCCCCTGCTTAGCAGAGTTAACAGTTTCTCAGTATTTGTATATTTGAAATTGTATATGTTATGAGCTTCAACCGAAACCAAATATATTTAATAAAAGTAACCTGACAGAAGCAATTACATTTTCACACTTTCTTGCACACTCACGAAGCACCAAATGTTCCTGTGTGGAAAACTGACAGCTTGTTCAAACACAATAATTGTGGGTGTCTCCATTAGCATCCATAACCTCAACCGAAGTACCAGTCTGCGACTCTGCCCATGATTCCCCAAGTGCCCCATCCCCAGTGTTTCTTGTACCGCTTTACAATGATGTGTGGCGCTACTGAGGCTAAGCTGCCAAGGCAAAACTATCTGGTATTTGCGCTGGAGTGAGAGAATGCAGCCCGAGGTAAACTCTAATTGTCAGGAATCACTTTACAGACATTTGGGCCAGGCAACCTCGGTTTAATGTGCAGTGTGCACAGGTCGTCCCGCCCAACTAGTTGCTTAGAAACCACTAACATCTACTACAAAGGAGCAACAGTATCGGTTGGCTCTGCTCTAACATCACTAGTTGTTTTTTACCACCATAAGCACTGTAACTCTTAAAAAAGTAGTCAAAGCTGCCCCCAATATTATGTAGCTAGCATCAGCTAACATTACCGAATATTATGGATGAGTTTGCTGCTGCACATTCAAAAGTGTTGGACATTTGAGAGACTAGCTATCCCTACAACCACACAGTGACAAAAAATTGGGCACGGTGGCCTACCGGAAAAGAGCGTTAAATCATTCCTTCCCTGTGTAAGAATTTCCCACCCCCCAATAGTGCGGTCAACGAATATTCTAAATTCGAATATATATTCAAATAGTTTTTAAAAAACGAATTTCGAAGGTGAAAATTAATATTCGAATTAAAAAAAAAAAAAGTGGAAAAAAACATTCACGGTAGCAGAGGTTGTCTGGCTGTCTGCTTTGCGTGTTGGGCGCGCCAACGCGCCTGACTGTACAGATCCATATGTCTGACACAACTGAAGTGTGGTGTCGCGATGTCATACATCCATGGTTGATGCTCCACGCCCCTGACCAGCAGCTGATTGGATGAACGCGTGATGTGGGTCTGGCTACTCGAGAATTTCAACAGTGTCATGGCGGCTCGTTGAGAATATGATCTCGTATTTTACAAAAATAGTTCACTGAAACGTGTTTCTGAAAACATTTTAAGCGAGAAATAGGCCATGCAGTTGCTGAATCTGTCTTCATTTCAGCTCAACAAAGGTTAGTTTGAAAGATATTCGTCTACTTCTACTGGATACTCTACAACTGTGAAACTTCAATTAATGTAAATATTTGTTTCAATCACTCAATGAAGCCTGCTATATTTGGGACAATAGTCGCAACCTTACATTGCTTGCACAAAACTCTTGATCAGCATTCAAAATGTGTTTATTGTTGTTCATTTTAAACCGTTATTGCGCAGAGAGCGTGAGGGCGAGAGAGAGAAAGTGCTTGAGCGAGCGAGAGTGAGGTCTGCGGTCTTGGTCATCATTTGATTTACTTGTTTTTGTGTTGGTAATACGTTGTCAAATATGTTTAAACTTAACTACTTGTATAGGTAGTCTATTTATGTCTCTTTGTATTAATTTGTCCTGATATTGACGTAATGCGCGTCATTGACAAAATGCGCATGCGCAACCAGGAATTTTGACAGCCCTACCCCACCAAGAAGTGAGATTTTTAGCGAGTGTTAGTATGGGTCGTTTGTGACCAAATTGCTCTTTTTCAAAGGCTGGTTTTAATAAATGTTGGAACTGAAATGCATTGGTGAAAGGAGATTTACTTCCTTGACTTTGTTAATTTATTTCAACAATTTTGAGAGAAGGTACAAAATGATTCCCAAAAAGAGCATTTCCACATTTCAAACACCATTTACGGCACCACAGAGTGGGAAATTCTCACTGGCACAGAAAGTAAGCTCAAAAACATGTCTCAAGTTCAATATTTTCACTTAAACACAGGTCACAAGAATACTGCCATTATTTTGAAAAATTACACCACAAGCTAATTTGTTATTTGCGTTTTATGATATAAATGGGTAGGGAAAAAAGTATGACTGTTTGAGGGGCTACTCACATCTTCTGTGTCCTTTACTCGCAAGATCTGTTCCCTCAGGTCCTGAAGGTCATTGAACGTGGACTGGGCAGTGATGGAATATACGAGGGCAAAGCCCTGACCGTTCTTCATGTACAGATCTCGCATGGCGGTGAACTGCTCCTGTGGGACAGAAGACACATTGTGGACTTCATGGTTTAGAACACCCCAACGACAGTGCCAGCAGGTCCTTTCATAAGGCCACTGCCAGACCATCACAGCCACATCTACTGTCTGAGACCTGTCTGTGGATGGGCCGGTTACAGGGTGGCGGAGCTCAGCCACGGTAACTTACTGTGCCGGCTGTGTCAAGGATTTCCAGCATGCACTGCTGTCCATCTACCTCCACTTGCTACAGAGGGACAGGAAAGAAAATACGATATTAGAGACACAGAGGCAGCGTGCAGGTCCTGGCTTTCGAACGAAAACGGGCTACATGCACACTACACACGTTGAAACCGACCATCTTAACACTATGATTCTCATTTAATTTAGTCCCAACGTTAAAAGGTTCCTCAATCTCTTTGGCGAAATGCCGGAATTTGCAATTGCAGGAAGTTTACTGTAGTAACCTTGCGAGAGAGAGGGAAAGACTGAGTGCATAACCCACAATGCATCTGGTCTGTGGGGCAATCAGAACATATAATGGGACACCTACCTTTCTATAGGAGTCTTCTATTGTTGGGTCGTATTTTTCCACAAAGATTCCCTGTACAAACTGCACTGTCTGTGAGAGAGATGGAAAGTCACAAGAATTCAGAGGAACATATCACAAACCATCACCAGCACAGGGAAACAGTTTATCCAGTTTCACCAGTGGTAGACAACAATGAAGTTAGGATCACGTCTCAACAAAGCAACTCCCCAATGTAGTCCTGAGAAGTGAAGGGGGAATGTGTCCTCGGAAAAGCGTTCTGCTGGTTTTACCTGGATGTCGGTCGAACCAGCGTGTAGGAGATAACGCCCGACCTCAAACGAGCCACCAAAAGAAGCCGGTGGCCCCGAGACAAGGAACCCTCTCTGCAGGCTATACCTTTCTCTAACCCAGACTGTGCGAATCCAGCTATGTGGTCATAGGCTAACTTTTGACATAACCAGGTTGTAGAGAAAGGAACACTGAAACCTTGGGCTTTGGACCTCTATGTCTGGATTTCAAAAACCCTAACCTGGGCTAGTTTGTATATAAAACAGACAGCACGACAAAGCACTAACACAGAGACAGCCTGGAGTAGTAGCAACAGAGGGGCCGGTGTACAAGTAAAAACAATAAGCACAATACTCACCAGAGCGGACTTGCCCACGCCTCCCGAGCCTAGCACCACTAGCTTGTATTCACGCATGGCGGGATCTCTACACGGGACAGCCCAACAGTCTGCACAGACAGGAAGAAGAGACAGCTAAATATATTAAAGTGAAAGTCCTGGCCATTCCTATGGTAGGACGCAGGATAACAATGGGAACACCCATTAGGTGCACTCTAGAGAGGGGAAGCAGAAGAGGAGGCGCAGCTGACCCTCGGCCTCCAGCTAACACGGACCAGCTGTGGGTGTGAACGGAGATGCTTGGGCTTGCTCAGCTGCCGGCTCCTATGACACTACTATCTGCCCATCAAGCAAGCAAGGAACCTTTTTTTTTTTTTTTTTTTAAATCAAATACAGACATTGAAATTCTTTCACATACATATTTGTCACATCGTTCTGAAGAGGTTAGCTGGCAAAATCAGCTGTCTATAGTCAAGGCAAGATAAAACCGCAGTATCGTCTATTGGGGATGAGCCCAGCTCTTTTCACTGACAAGGTTCCAAAACGCTGTAAGCAGCTTGTAGACATTCAGCTATTTGTTACAGCCAACAGACTCATGGGACATAATCATTTATGGAGAGACTAATCTTCATCACACCCACACATCTATACATTTCTGAAAAGAACCTGTACCTGATAATGAAACTTCAGTTAGTATGAGTCATGTGAAAACGGCTGAGGATGGTAAGTGAAAATATCTTCAGAGACGCGCCGTCAGATAATGCACCTGTACAGGAGCATCTCTCAGGCTAGTCACACATTATCTGAAAGTAATGCATAGTAAATCGGACCAACCTTTAACAGTTCTTCACAATTTAAAATACCTAGAAAAGCATATAAAGCTATAAGTGAAAAATCTAATTGTATCCAGTTAAACAACATGCATCAAGATTAACAACTGAAACGGTTCATAGTTAGGGCTGAGCAAAGTAAGAAACGAACATGTTGGCCCAAGGTCCCAAATGCTGGTTGCAAGAATCAATATTATTTATCTTGATTATGCCTATGTTGTCTCATGTTCTTTATTTTTCGTTTCATTCACACTTAATCTTCATACACCAAATTCACCAATGTACCAATCAGTTGAGGGCGCGATGTAGGCCTAGCGACAAAAACAACATCTGCTTTTCAGAAAGCTCCGAATTAGTTTGGCATCATGCTATGCATTGTATGTTGAAGTGAACAAGTTCCTCTCGAACGCCTGCATTGTTGAGCGCAGAATGTATGGTTCGCCATAGCAACACTAAACGGTTTAACCGGTGAGCCAGTTGTGCGCATGGAGCTGTATGGGAGTTAGTTCTCCATGTGACTGATTAATGGATCATGCCATGAGTGTCACAAACTTCAAGCAAAATGCAACCTCAATCACAATGTATTGAATTATAGGGATGGTGTCTGGCTTCCGGCTGTACGTCAGCAATTTTTAAAGATGTCAATAACATGATTCTCATCAAAATGTTACCTTCATATTCCTCCTCACTAAAAATCTGTATTTTAGCATAGGCTACTATTATACATTGATTCCTTTAAAATTCACAAATACAGTTTAAAATGTTATCTTTCAAACTAAAGGATTGTTATAATGAAAACATTGTGCAAGAATTATAAACTATTTATTATAAATAAAACATTTAATTACAAACTTTCCTTAAAACCAATTAATAAAAATAAAATTGACAGATTAATCGATTATAAGAATTGTTGTTCGTTGCAGGCCTGTTTCGTAGGGATACAGCGATAAGAACATTTCTGGCCAATACCGATTGCCCATGTACATGGCAGAATTGTCAACAATGCTACCATTTCTGTACCGGTGTACCTTGGCATAAACAATAAAAATATCTAAATATTGCTTCTGATGAATCATACTTAAGGCAATATACCACAAACACCCAAAATGCATTATTTTCATTTTAAAACTGACATGATGTTATTCCCTGGTACAAGGTCTCAATAAAGATTTAGCTCTTAAATAAATTAAGAATTGGCTTAACTTGAAATATAGATTGTCGGTCAGTTCATAGATATGATCAAGGCCAGTCATTTTCCTAAAGCTCGACTGGGAAGACCTACTGCACGCAATAGCGCACACCCGGGCCAGGCACGCGCACGAGGCCATTTAAGGACATCTTTAACTGTACCCTCCACCTCTCTCCCCTCAAACAAAATAGCTTATACGCTCTTTCCTCCCTCATAGTAACGGCAACAAATAAGGAGAGCGTACCGCACACCACAAACACGTTGAAACCATGACATCATCACCATATAACTCACTCTATGGACGGAGACATGTCACCATGTAAGGCATAAACTGGGAAGAGGAGCTGTAGAAGTAGAGAGAGGAGAGCACGACACTAACGTTTACCCTCATAACCAGTTCACGAATTGGACAACCTAAATACGTTAGGGATTACGGACGGACAAAACAGAACTTCTCCTAAATAGCCCTACCGTAGTAGCGGATGTTTCCTCAGATATTTAACTTTGACTTGCACAGCCTAGCTGGTATGACGGGTAGTTTCCAATGCTGTGGCTGGTAACCCGGTGACAATGACAGCAGAGCTGTGGGCCTGACTCAGCACCATGTCTGATTGTCACGTTCCGCTATCTCTCCAGACCAGTTGGGTTCAAGTTGCCATCATGTAATGTTCTAGTTTAACACTCCATATCAATTACAAATGATCCGTATGCTGGCCTCGTACTCTGTGAATAAAGCAGAATAATTATAGTCAACCACTTGTGGTTAAGGATAAGGGGGAGCTAGGTAAGGATACTAACGGTTGTTTCACAACTTCCGTTGTCACTCATTCAAAACTTCACCCAGAAAACCCCCTAAGATGAGGAAATGACAGAAAATACCAGTCAGCATCAGTAACAGAAAGAGACAAAAATCACAAAGTTTGAAAGGAGAGACTAATGGATCACCATCATGTGCTACAATTTTCATCCACACAACTTCATTGATGAGAGAAGAATCCTACGGAGAGGCTGTGGAAAGCATGATGAGCTTAAATTGAAATCAGCCATATCAAAACAGAAACATCTCTCTAAATTGTCTGCCCAGATGTTCTTTTCTGTTTCTGCTACATTCTGAAGTGGTGACTGTCTTCGGGCTCACAGCAGGACTAGAGGTTTAAGGTTGGTGTTGAGACGAAAGGCAACCTCCGCTCAGAAATCTGGGCATGAAAATAATAGGATTTAACCAAAGCTGTAAAAACTGGCGGTTTAACCACCATTAGCTAACATTTGAGTCAGGCAATGCGAAAAAAGCAATGAACTGCTGATTCAATCAGTCACTGATTAAGAAAAAGACATGGAAGATTTGACACCACATACTTGGTTTCCTGGGCCTCAAGGAGTAGAATCATTTCTGTTCATCCCATTACGCCAATGTGGTAGTTTGACCTTTTATTACAAAAAACAAAGAGTGGCGTAGCAAAGGCAGGACTTTCCTTTCGTCCCATCGTTATCAGTAGGCTTATTCCATTCAAAATTGGAGTGGATTCACATTACTCAGCAGCATTGATCTCTCACAATGTGCACATACAAATTCTTTAGGAATGGAAATCGTGAAGATGTAAATGAAGAAAAGGGAGAAGCAGAATTGGGCAAAAATGTAAAGAAATATTCAAAAAGCTTTCCCCAATCTGTTTCTGTCAAGGGCACAATACACTGCACTGCTTAAACATGAAAACTTATGAGAGGAGGGATGTGGATTAACAGTGTAACTGATGGCGTCATCCAAATGTTCAGAGATGCAGGCCACAGAAACTTTAGCCCAGCAGTTAAGACGCATGCTTGAGAGGAGGTATACGCGTTTTGTGACAGAAGATCATCGGTATGGGACAGTTAAAAAGTGGACAAAGATGGCATAACCGAGATGAACAGAAGCTAGGGTCTGTAAGTATGAGGGGTGAATGTAGCCCATGGTGATGTGTGAAAGGTACTACAAGGCTTTGAGTCAACGTTAGTGGTAAGTCTTGAAGTGCAGGCCTGTGTTTGGCAAAGCAGATCGCTGGTTTGAGACCCATATTGGTCAGCATGCCAAAGATATATCTGCTATATATCTGCTATATATATATATATATATATATATATATATATATATATATATATATATATATATATATATATATATAAAAAGTGTGATTTCCTTCACAATTAGCTACACTACACGCAATGCATAAGCCTAGCATTGTACTGTATCACATGCAAGCAAAACCTGCAGAATGTTAAAGACAATATAACTTGCTGGCTTAGTTGAAAGGACAAGTACGAATGCTATAAACGACTAATTACGTAAAAACACATGGATCAGACATATTTACGACACATCTACAAAAGCCCTTCACTGGAATAAAGTAAATTTACTACCAACACACATCCTATAGTGCTATGATCCCTGGTAATAGCCATACTGCACCCTTCAACTAACATTAGCTAGTTGTTTTACAGAAAGCACTACCAAACTAGTATATTAGCTCATTCATAGACGAGAACTCATTTAGTTACAATTTAAAAGGAAGAGTATTAGTTTGCTAATATACATCACAGAGGTCAACCGACATCCATATGTCAACTATTACTGTGAAGATGCTATATGGCGCATTGCCACTACCTAACTACCTAAGCAATACCAAAAGCTAACATCAGCTAACTAATATTGCTACAGCTGCTGGTTGAGCTAATTTATCTAGCTAGTCCAACTAATAGTTGAAACGGGTCAACGTTAGCGAATACAATGCTACCAAGTTTGACTGCTTCAAATGGAACATAATGTTAAAGCAAAATGAAGTAACTCATACGTTGGGTCATATCACATTTAAGTAGGTCTAAATCGAAATGCTAATGCCAGATAATGTTGGCTAGATGTTTAGCAAATAAGCTAATAGTTAGCAAACTAGCACGCGAGTGATTGGTTGGCGCTTCACGACCTAGCTAACATTGTTAGCTCTACTAAATGAATTCCAGCGCCTCCGCAAACAACACAAAGTGAACTGCACATTGTTAGGTAGAGTATTAATTTGAAATAACTTTCATTGAAAGTTTATCATCTAGTATAATACATCTAGCTAACATGTTTTCCGAAACCCGTAAGATAGCTAGTAGCTGCCCTTCCGCCTGGCCTTTACTAAAATGGGAGTGCATACACAGCTTCTAGTTAGTGAGTGTAAATTCCTTAAATACAGCATACCCACTAGGTGCCATTACTTCACTGCTAACTTACCTTAAATTGTTTCGCCAAAACATGTTATTAAATGTGGCTATCGGACAACCATGAAGGTAAAATAAAGTTAACCTCTTTACACTCACCGTTTCTCACTCGCTCCACTCCGCCACTGTATGTGTATATCCCTCTAGCCTCTCTGCGCAGTAGACGTCATTCCTAACTATTTCTCGATTTTCTTAAAGGGCAATGTCACATTTCTCAGTTGTTTTCCTGTTATAATGGTGTGGCACTAAAACTACATTAGGTAGTGCACAGGTCATAATTGCAATGCATTATTTTATTTAATATATTCACTTACATATAAACCATATGTTTGATGCAGGCATCAAAATCTTAAGGCCCCTGACTGACAAGTTTCCACCAAATCAAATCAATCAGTAAACTAAGACAAAACTGATAAGAAGCAAGTACGTCAAACTTATTATCGATCCCACGTTTCCTGTGCCACGATCATGTGTAATCCTACCCTGTGGATAGGTAATAGCTATTGTGTTCCAAGTCCCTGGTAACATAGTCTACATCACACAAGCATCCAATTCTGACCCTATGGTATTTTGACCAATCAAATTGTATCTTCCACCAGATTTTTTTTCACAACAAAACTGAAGTCCAAATAACAATTAACTGAAACAAAGATACTGAAACAAAGATATCTATCTATGTGCATTAGGTTGCCTGTGTAAACATGACTTTCTTACCTGAAGGTGGGGTACCAAACCAACTTTTCAGATTGCCTGTAGCTAAGGACCGGTGTTTTATGTAAATAAAATAACTACTATATGAATAAAACTCCAACACTGTCAGTCAATTTCACTGGGGGGGAAATGAAAGGCATTAAGAACTTTCAGGATTTCTGGTGTATACTGCCCTCTAGTGCTGACATTTCTTTGGTTCACAATACTGTTGGAACAAGATCTCTATCCAGATATATAAGCCGCTCCTGAAACCGGAAAAGGAATCAGGCAAGCCTGGTTCAGCCATCCCGCAATTGAAAGTGATTATTGTTGTTGCCCTCGCTGGATTCGAACAAGGGTTTTCCACGTGAGAGGTTGCGTCTTCAACCACTACGCCATTTAGCTAAAAGCGTGTAAGTGTCGGTTTAGCATCTCGACATCAGGTTGTTTTGTCATGCATTGACATCAAGCTAAGTTTGAGTATTTCGTTAGACACCATTAAGCACTGTGTTAAACTGACTAACGTTAATGAACTGTATAGCTTTTGCAATTGGCCGTTTTAACAGCTTATTAGCCAGTAATATGCTTACTAGTATCTACGACTGTAATTGGAATAGTCATAAGAATTAAGCAATTGCTAGCGAGACTGAAGACTACACTGCCAAAGCGATTTAATTTCATGGCACAACGCTGGTCGTGCTATCAAATATCAATATAGTTCACGATAACTGACTTTTTCGTGAAGTGGAAAGATGAGAGAAACCCCTACACATCGTGAAAACCCCTACACTTTTACTACCAAAAGGGGGGATCTAGCCTATATTACCCCAAAAGGCATGCAGGGATGCATACTTTGATCTACTGAAGGTTATAGCCAGCAAAGCTTTCGTCTATCCTGAACAAATCCTAAATGTGTTTTAACTGCAATGAGGCGCGAACGCAAAATCTTAGTTGATAACCCGTCTCTTTAACCACTACGCTATTCAACGAGTGGGTAGATGGTAGTCATGGGCATAAGGGTGTATTGCCCCCTCAGAAACTGTGACCCCCTAGACTTATGAATAAGACTGGTCCGGTTATCACACGTTACGATCGGCTTTACATGCATACATACCAGTTAAAAAAAATGGTGGATTACACAAAAAATGTAAACTCAATCATCTCATCCAGCCGCGGGGCGTGGCACCAACCCTTATCTCAATCCGAGAGCTTCTCTGGGATGAGATTCAATGAAATGTTCGAAACATGAATGTAGCATCTACAATCGTTAGCAGCAGTGTGATGCCACCTGCGACAGCATGATCCCTTTAAAACATTCCTTACACATTGTACGGTTCTCAAGGCAAAAAGAGGGCCTGACTGCAATAGAAAGACAACCTGCACAGTGTAAACGTAGGTTACATTAATCAAATAGCTAGATGCATGGCAGGGACGGCTCTGTCATCGTGGAGATCTCCGTGTGCAGGGTTTTCTCCACCCGTTTCCTAGATACGCTTAGGAGCATATTAAAAAACCACCAAACAAACTTTTTCTAGGCTTCTGGTGTCCTCAATGTTAGGGAAAATTAGATTAGACACAATGTTAAGGTTAAATAGCAGCTACAAAATGACAATATTTGATTTTTTTTTATTCTTGTTTAATTCCATCTGTCATACAGATAAGTTATATCAACCCCTTGAATGAGGACCATTAAGCTCTTGTCTGCCCAGAGGTCAGCACGGTCATCCTTGTCTCAGACGCATCCTTTGCCAGTAGTCACCTTCTCATCTCTTGATGTAAAACTATAAAGCATTTAATTATTCACTAAAAAATAAATAAGTCACTATAAAACCTAAGATTTCAGGGACAGCATAATGTTTTCCTCTAGTAAGATCTGTGAATACCATGTCTGTCTAGTTCATTTACAAAAATGGCAAGCACAAGCACAGGATACGGTGAGCAATAAGGCAAATCAGCCAATACATATCAAATACATGCAGGAAAGCCTTTATATACACATGAAAAAAATCATACAATGTACACTGACATAGCCGCTCGACTCAGCATCAGTTCGCCACACTTGCAGGGACTATATTCAAGTATGATTGTATAAACCCACAAGATACATTTTTCCTGTCTTCAGCTCAGATATTTTAACCAATTTAGGGTGAACTACGCACAACTGACAACGCTGAGAATGGTAAAAAGCAAAACTGTATATTCGCCCTGGGAAAGATTTGGATTTGACGTTAAGTCGTCTAACCCAGTCCATATTGTTAGATGCAATTGTAATTGCCTATTGAGTAGACTTTTCCTCCATTTCCTCAGTGTAACTTCAGCAAGGAATTCAAAAAAGGCCTAGAAGGTGAGAGGAACCTCTCACTGGTACTGTCTGTAGTCTCCTCCATAGGAGGGGGCAGGCATGGGGGCTGGTTCCTCAGCAAACTGGGGACCTGTGTGGACAAGAGGGGTGAGATTAATAACAATACATAAAACACTACCGGGCACAAGCCAATTACCAGCGCTCACTTGAGTTAGTGTGAAGCAATTGGTGATTAAGGACTGTTTAGATTCCATTCAACAATTATTTACATTTATTTTAGAAATGCTTCATGAAAAGGCCAGATTATGAAAATATGATAAAAGCAAAATGAAGGAATGTAGTGAGGCACATTGAACTGCAGAATCTGATCATATGGTTCCATTATCTGGGTAAGGCAGAGCTGACACTAAACATTTTTACTCATGACTACATGATCCAAATGACCTTCCGATGCAATTTCCCCCAACCTTTAGTAAATTGTAGCAAACAGTAACATTACAGCCCCTAAATGTTGTGTTTGAAGTTAATTTTACAGAAAGAGCTTGAGGTATAATTGTGTTCAAACTTAGAACATGATTATACCTCAAGCTCTTTCTGTACAATGAACAGCTTGTTTGCTTTTCAATTCACCAGTGGTATTGCCTAGTACTACTTAAAGTAGCCTGACATAACTAAGTGCTCCAGAAGAATATCAATAAAAGCTGGTACCAGCATGCCTTTTGAAGCTTCCGATTATGAAATATGTTATGCCTGCAGTGCATCATAGGAAAACACCAAATTAGGCCAATAATATACATTAGGCAATCATAAAAGACAACTGTGGATGACTTCCATTTCTTCACCAGAGATCAATGCTAACTTTATGTATACATTTTTATATAATGTTAGGCCATTAAGAGCAATGTAATATAATTCACCAAATTCATTAGTCATGACTTTATGCCTTGTTCACCAAACACAGTAGCATAGAATTATAGATCTTTTTTTTAAAGAGCGTTTTCCGAAACAAATGAAAATGACTGGTGAGGTACATAATGACACAGGTTATAGACTGTGTTATTAAGGAGCACACAAGACCTTGATATTAACAAGCTTATCAATACATTTTGTTACTCAAAGCAGCAGTGGCTGCGCGTGAGTCTAGTCAAGTACATTTTATGGTGTTTATAAGGGGCGACATTACTGAATAACTCACTCATAAAAACAACAGCTCTTTGCTGTATTCACAGGCCGTCTCATGTTTTTAGAAACTTAGTGTCGGCTTGGCCTTCTGTGCAGGAAAGCAGCCAGCACGATCTGCAGGGGTCGTGAATGCGGATATTGCATCTTCATATGAATGAAAACACCTTGACTACCAAGCGTGCAGGGCAGACAGAAGAAACTAGGGATCAGCCTAGCCGATAATTGGATCTGATTTCTCCAATATCCGAATTTTGTCTGATATGGCCGGTAAAATAAAGAAAAGATTGTACTAGATATACAGAACAAGTAAATACCCAATCAACACTAAACTCTGTATTCGTGGCAAGACATGGAAACGAAGAACACAGAGAGATGCTTGGCTGAGACGAGTGGCTGTTTTTTCACAGCCAAAGGTAAGAATGCTGAGGTTGCAATAAACGTCAGAATTTTTAGGATCTATTTCTATGACAATGCCCAGTTTAATTTTAGAGCTCTGTAAATCCAGTATAGCATAATTTAGAATAGGATACTCACCAGTTGGGAATTGTGATGAAGCAAATCTAGTGAGAAGAATTCCAGCACCCTCTATCAATGCCAGTAGTATACCTCCCATTGCGGCAGAGCCAACCATGGCCACTGGTCCATCTAAGGAAAACCACATCAGAATCAGTACAAGCTACACAGCAGCTTAAAAGGATCAGTTCAATCAAAACTGTGACAATTCTGTATCCAACCTATTAGGATAATTAGCTTGTGGAATTAATGACAAAACAACATGAAAATTATAGAATTACATGAATGCCCTTTTTCTGACAAAAAAATGACAATATTTCAGCTTATTAGTTTGGAATGTTTAGTTCGCTAGGTACTACCCAAACAAACAGACCAATGATTGTTCATAGGGGGCCCTAAAATAACCTACTAGCTAACAAGGGGCTATTCATGTAAATATTATGGTTGGAGTCCAATCCATTTCAATTACATGTGAAGACGTTAGGGCTGCACGATATATCGTTTCAGCGTCAACATTGCGATGTACGCATCCGCAATAGTCACATCGCATGAACGTGCGATTTAGTAAGGTAAACATAGTCTACAATATATATTTTTCCAAATGGAAAACTAGCATTATATCTGATATAACGTAATTTACTCAGATGTATGGGTTATTGGATACACAGTTAATTATTATTATTTTAAACACGAGTTCTGCGCTGCACGTGGTTGAGGAACAGGCAAAAAAGGCAGAAATGGAGAATTTGGTTGCAAAAAGAAATGCATCATCAATTATATTTCGGCCACAGACAGGATGATGTTGATCAAAAACAGGTACTTTGTCAAGAGGGCCTTGTAATTGTTGCCACAACACGAGGCAACACGACCAATTTGTTCAATCATTTAAGGCGGCACCACAAATCTTCGTATGACGAGTGCAAAGCATCTCAATGCCGTCCAAAGCAAAAACACTGTACAAGAAAGGTTCCAAACAGCAGAGAGAAACCACAGATTCAATAACATTTCACGTCACCAAAAACATGGTACCAATTAACACGGTTACCAAAGTGGGTTTTAAAAACATTATCCGGTCGCTTGACAAGCGGTATGTAACGCCATCACGCAACTTTTTTTCTCAGGTTGCCATCCCAGACTTGTACGAGAAACGCAAGACAAGTTCAAACAGAGCTGTAACAAGTGGAATATTATACAGCAACAACAGACTTGTGGTCCAGCCGGACAACGGAGCCCTACATAAGTCTGTCCGTACACTTTATTAATGAGGACTTCCACCTGAAAAGTCACTGTTTGCAAAAAATAATTTCCCCCAAGAGGATCATCCAAGTGAGAACATCGCAACAGGGATGAGAGAAGCTTTAGCTAATTGGGACATAGATGAGAGTAGTCTAGTCTATATTACAACAGATAATGCCGCAAACATGGTGAAGGCTGCCGCCCTGAACAAGTGGACCAGATTGCATTGCTTTGGCCTGCATCTTGCAGTTGGTGAGTTAAGCCCAATTGCACATTCTATTTTACTACTGTTGCTATACTATTACATATTATTACCTAGCAACCTGTTCTGAAATATAAAAATGTTCATAAGTTTCCTACATTTTAATTGTAGAGAATGGGGCTGGGGAAGAATGAAGGATACAGACGTGGTCAGGTTGATAGCCAAAGCGCTTTCTGAAAACACTTTTTTCATATTGCTATATATATATATATATATTGATATATATATAGATAGATTAGATAGATTAGATAGATAGAGAGATAGAGAGATAGAGAGAGAGAGAGAGAGAGAGAAGAAAAACAAAACATTGCAATGTCAGTTATTTCCAACATCGTGCAACCCTAGAAAATAGTAAATTTAAGTTAAGAATTTTACCAAAAACCTGGCAAATATGAAATGTTTTGCCACTGGGGGGGGGCGCAATTACATTGCTATAATAACAAAATAGCAATGTAATTATAACTTAACATTTAAAGTGCACTAACAGTACTCCAGGCCAATTTCTGCAATTATATGATTTTTGAAAGGAATAACAGCACACCAATATTATCCTGGGTCAGTCTTGACCATCTTGGGCTGCAAATGAATTCAGATTCACTAAATCCCACATAACTCTACTATGAAACCGTCAATGCAATCAACTGGTCTTTTTTTATGAGGGATATGCCACCTATCGCCATGCATTCCTATATGGACCAATGTTTGAAAAACGATTAACTTCCTTAGAGGGATGCACCGATACCAGTACTGGGTATCGGGCCGATAGGGAGCTCATGTACTAGTACTCATAGAAGTAAGCCGATACCACGCACCGATAACACGTCATGGAAACATAAAGTGAAACTCGATGGTGATTGTGTCGTCTCTGGACACTAATTTAATACAAGGAATTTGATCTAACATCGTTAAACACAACACAGAGGCGAATTCAAGGAGTATGCTAATGCTAGCAGTGCAGAACCACAACAACAGCTTACTCCAACACTAGAGAAGTGAAATAAAAATGTCCAAAGCCTGCCTGTGGGCAGAAAAAAAATGAAAAAGCAGAGCATAAAAATATTTAATTAATCGCACTGTTTATTTCCACATAAGCATCAGAGCAAAACAACAACATCCTGCACGTTCAGAGTATCAAACTAGCTAGTGGGGACAGAGAAAAGTAATTAGCTGTGTCTGTGCATGAGCATGTTTGTGTTGAACTGTCAGAAAGTGGTTGTCACATTGACAAAAAGCTAGCTAGCTAACGGTCACAACTTGATGGCTACAATGGATTAGCGTCATGCAGGCAACATTAGAGATTCAGTAGCAGCAATAGATGAGAGATGTACGTCACTTTCCTCTCGTCCGAATGACCATGCCCCCTTCTGGGGGACAGCTACCGCTGTAAAAGTGTGGAAGACAACAGCGGAAAATTGGAAATATTACTGGTACCACACCTAAAAGCTGCTGCATTCTGTTTTTCGTGTCGAATAAGAGAAAAAACGCAAGTTTACGCTTTTCTTTAAAAAAGCGAAGAACGGCAAAAGAAGAGATCTGTGGCTTCAGGCCATCCACAAAGAGGGTGAAAATGGTCAACAATGGGATCCAACCTGTCAACATGTTTACGTCTGTGGCAAACACTTCATCACAGCTTAATGATGCTGAAGTCAACAGTCAATGGTAAAAGTCCAAGAAATGAACATTGATGCTGCACTGAAAAGACAGAACATTCTGAAAATTCACTTCCCTGAAGTGATTTTGTGTCATGATTATCATCATAATCCAAATTCCTAGTGTGTCTAAATGTTACATTAATGCCATGATAAGAACATTACAGGGAATTGAATAAAAAAATAAAAAATTAAGCAACATATCTAATTGCAAACTATTGTAGCAATTCACATTTATTTGTAGCCTACCTTATAGTTGCAGGGTGCTAGCTAGTTAGCTTGCAAACATGTTAGCGATTTAATTTGTTTACAGTAATGTCACATTGGACAGACTACCAAAACAGCAAAATAAAGTGACAGATCTCAAATACATTATCTGGAGATTCAATAAGGTAGTTGTATAATAGCCTATGAGGATGACACCTCTGGCCACTGGGTTGGGTCGTTTGCCCACTTTGATGGAGGCAGACTGAATGGACACAACACCTATTTACTGAGTTCTCTATATAACGTTGCCGATCAATGATTGGCAACAACATAAAATAATTGTTTGCCTGACTGGCCATAGGGTTTATGCTCGTAAAAGCTAAAAAGCAATGTGTTTTTATTTTATATGAATGAATTGTCAAAGACGTCAGATTTTGTATTCACCGCCCGTCAAATTTAATGGGCAGCTTACCCCCAAAAATGGGCTGCTCTCATCTATAAGACCTCTGGCTTTCATATCTTGCCTTCAAAATAGAAGTCGCCGGTAAAACGTTATGTACCAACATTCAGCAGCAACAAAAATCCTTCTGATTTTCATATTTTGCCTTCAAAATGAAAGCTTGCAATGGTTTGTGTGTATTGTTCATATTTTCTAAGGGAAAACGACGTGGGTTAAAATATAGCTTAAGTTACTATTTAAATAACACAAGGTAAATAATATAAGGTGGAGCACATTGAGAAATGGTTAGAGCTTAATTTAGTTAATGTAGAGAACCTTTTTCTTACAAAACAAATCAGATTTTTTATGTTATTATTGTTAATTTGCTTTTGCTCATTAGGTTCGGAGAGGGATTGTTTTATGAATCTGGGAGGCAATTCATTAACAGTTTTAAAGAATTATTAATTGAGGGGGAGTACTTAGGTAAGTAAGGTATGATGTTAAATAAGTATTGTCAAATAACGTTAAGTTGACAGGGAAGAGAGACTGATGTAAAGGGATGATGTTATTGAAATACATAAAAAACATGTTTGTTGCAACATAGAAAAAAAGTTTTGTGAGAACTGGAGGTTTGGAGATAAGAGGCTGGCTACAGTATGATGCTGAGGCAGTGGTGACGAGTTGTTCTGGGTGTGTAAAGATAAAGCAGAAAACAAATTTGTCATTGAGAAAAGGTTGTATTCCACATACACTGACTAACATTTATTATGGCATTTACAACCACCACAAAAAGCATCTATGGACTGTATGGCTTCTGCCACTGACCGTTTTAATAGCTCATTAGCCTGAAATAGGCCTACTAGTATCTTACGACTTGGAAAAGTCATAAGAATTGAGCAATTGCTAGCGAGACTGAAAACAAACTTTACACTGCCAAAGGCATTTCATTTCATTGTACAATAACGTACGTTTATCTTTCATTTGTTAATGACATTGATACAATAACTATCAATATATGTAACGATAACATATTTTTCATCAAGTGAAAAGACGAGAGAATCGTAAAAACACCACAACCCGGTCCACAACATGTTTATAGGGGACAAAACGTTTGTTTTTTCACAGAAAAAATCCTACCTAGTGCAGCTTTAAGTACTTGCTATTGGTACTCAGTATTGATAAGTACCAAAATATAAGTATTCGTACTCGGTCTGAAAAAAAGCGGTATCGTTGCATCCCTACTTTCTTATTACACAATGTACATGCTAAAAACAATGCCTATAGAATTTCACCGCAATAATTCTCACATCAAAGCTAAATCTATACATTAGGCTAGCTAGACCATTTATGTCAAGTGAAATTGTTTGTTTGAAATTTCATACCGCGTTGGAATCGACACGCTGTTCTTTTGACAGCCTTATTCCGAAGTATTATCTTTTGTGTTTTATTTGATTAATTGTGTTGTGTTGTGAATAGTGAACATTACATATTCATTTCTCCAAATATGTTTTATATTACAAAAATTTAAAAATTACTCTCACATGACAGTATTCAAAATGGTTTCCAAACACCCACATTATCAGCCTGAGCAATTAATGGGCCAAAGGAGGCTCAGAGAGGTAAACTATCTTGGACTTATTTTCATGAAACTGATAGATATATTTTTATCTACAAATTTAATTACAAAAACGACATGGGGATCTGCAGTACACCATACTCAAGCCCCTATTGCATGGTAAGTATGTGAGAATACATAACTATGTGAATAAAAGCAATTCTGCTGTGAAAGCATGATGTGTGGGAAAGTGGTACAGGAGAATACTGTAAAGGCACATGGCCTACAGCAAGGTTTCATCTGCAAACTGGAATTCATAAATGCTTGCTCACTTCTCGCTGCCAGGATGGCTCCAGTCATGGCTCCGCTTGTAATGGAGTTCCAGGGATCCTCTTTTCCCCGTACCTTGACCAACCCACAGTCAATCATGGAGAAGAGGCCTCCCCAAACAGCAAAGCTACCTAAAATGAAAAACAGATGCTTAGAGACAAAGGAAGGATATATTGCACAAAATATGAGGCAAATACAGCAAATAAGCCAGAGTTTCAAAGTGAGGGGCTCTTACCACCCAGCTGAGGAGCTCTGGTCTTGATGGCTGTCATGCTTCCTTTCAGGCGGTGGTTCATCCCCTAAGGATGGGAAGAATTACACCTCAGAACTCAATTTCACTGTTCCTTCACAGCCCACAGGCTTGATCAAATTCACCTGACAGTGTCATGCTTAATTGTGAACTTTGGTTAATAAATTTATTGGCATGGTTGAACTTACTGAAGGTGAATTTCTAAAGCCCTTCACTGCCTGGAAGATCCCTCCTCCAATGGCCCCCATGGTGAAGGCCCCCCCACAGTCGTCCACGATTCTCCACGGACTGCAAAAACACAGCTTGCTCAACTAACACAGATTTGCAAATAACCACATTGCCAAGTCTCCAAAAGTTTGGTACAGGGTCATGGGTGTGTTTAAATGCATTCTATATACATACTTGGCTTTTAAAGCAGTGTGTAGGGCAGTCACATTGCCCGGATGCAGATTCAGTTGAAAATGGGACTGTACCTAGTTTAGACTAGTTACACATCAAAACTCACTTGGGCTTTGCAAAAACAAGTTTGTCAACAAAGGAAAGTCTACTATCTCTAATGACTCTACCATCTGGGAGGGGTTGAATGTGTTAAAATATTTTCCTTTTTCCTCCTGAGAAACACTTCTTTCAGAGCCCTAATGAGTTTCAATAAAACTCACATTTCTGTAAAAATGTAACACTCAAAATTAGCTGATATCTATCTACGTTTGCAGTCAAAGCTAGCTGTACCTATGTTTATCCTGTAAAAGGTCACACCAGTATTGTAATGTTTTCTGAAATCCACTGTAATACTCTTGTGAAATACAAGAACAATGATTTGCTGACCTAAGGTGTTCGTTGCTCCAAGACAGGCCACTAACCCTTTCTCAAGTTCACGGCATTACATCATTACAGGCATGGCAACATATTAACGCCAACGTAGTGACCTTTGAGGTCCACTTAGGGTGATGTCAAATGTCAAATATGTTGCATGTAGTTAAGGTACCAGCTTCAAATGTAGCAAAGTAACTAATGCGTTACTAACTAGTATTGCGAGTAGCAAGGCAACAAACCACAGTATCATCACATTATTAGCGAGTAGTCACCAACATCGTCACTGCTAGCTATTTATCATTGCCCGCTGTGTCAGTTGACTAGGTAATTACTTAATATAGTCGATAATTACTTGGTTATGAGTAATTATCACCTATTAAAATCTACATTGAGGAACCCAACGGAGGTTTTAGGGATAGCTAAGCTAGTCAGTACTACTGACAGCAGTAGCTAAGTACCCATGTGAACCGTGAACATTCCAAACCTAATGCGGGAATCACATTGTTTTAATCAAATAATAACGTGATTATGTTCATAACAGCTAAATAAAATACAAATAATTGAACGTCTACTCAAAACACCCACATCTTACACAACACAGGGAAACGCTCAACAAGGTCAATGGAGCAGGCTTACAACGAAGGACATGTCGGCGTGCTAACGCGTTTTTACTACAGTAGCTAGCTAGCTAGTCACGTAACGAGCCGGCTAGCTTGTATACCTTAACTCATGATCTATGCCTTAGCAGCTAGCATCATTAGCTTAGTTTAACATATTCGGAGTCGGTCGGTTTAGAACTATGTAAGTTTCACTAACTATGTACTCATTGTATATTTTTTAACAGATCACTTGTTTGAATGAAACCGGCAAAATTATTTTGCGATTTAGCTGACTGGTTATTTGATTGCACTCACCACGGCTCCCGTGCATATTCCTCCATTTTGTTCTTTCACTGTACCCTCTGACGTAAAGTCGACGACAACTGGACGACGGCGTCATCACAAAAATAATATTGTTATTTTTTAACCTTATCTCAGTTAAATAAAGGAAAAACGTTGGCCTTTTAGATTTTAATACATTTCCTAACATTAGCGTTAATTGGGTTATTTTTGTATTTCGATTATTTTATGAAAATACTGAGACTTAACAGTGACAAATAGAAGTTGAAACTGCAGAACAACGCTATTTAATTTAATCACATAAATAGAAAAAGATAGGGGATAGGGGATAATGCTGGATGATGGTGCAGGCAGTATAAAGTTTCACCACGAAAGAGTCTCCAGACTCTTTCAGGTCTGCCCCATGTACTCAGTGTGAACCTGCTCTCATCTGTGAAGAGAACAGGGCAAAAATGGCGGACCTGCCAATTCTGGTGTTCTCTGGTGAATGCCAATCAAGCTGCACGGTGCTGGGCTGTGAGCACAGGTCCCACTAGAGGAAGTCAGGCCCTCATGGAGTCTGGTTCTGACAGTTTGGTCAGAAACATGCACACCAGTAGCCCGCTGTAGGTCAATTTGTACGGCTCTGGAAGTGCTCCTCCTGTTCCTCCTCGCACAAAGGAGCAGATACCGGTCCTGCTGCTGGAATGATGCCCTTTTACTGCCCTGTCCAGCTCTCCTCGAGTAACGGCCCATCTCCTCCATCCTCTTGAGACTGTACTGGGAGACACAACAAATCTTCTTGCGATGGCACATATGGATGTGCCCAGGGTTGGGCAGGTTACTTTTTAAATGTAATCCGTTAGTTACCTGTCCACATTTGTATTTAGTAACGTAACTTTTTGATTACTCAAACTCAGTAACGTAATCTGATTACTTTGAATTGCTTTTAGATTATTTTCATATTAAGAGGCACTGGAAAAAAATTAATAGGAATAGCCTATAACCAATTCAACACCTTTAGCGGGATCAATCAAAGTTTAGAGTTTACATAGCTAGCCAAAAACGGAATTAGCATTTTACCTTATGGGGTGTGTACTGTGCCTTTGGAAAGGGTTTCTAAACCATTGCTTTCTACTTCAATATGATCGGGAGGAGACCCCGGGGAAGACCTAGGACACGCTGGAGAGACTATGTCTCCCGGCTGGCCTGGGAACGCCTCAGTGTCCCCCCGGAAGAGCTGTTGGAAGTGTCTGGGGAGAGGGAAGTCTGGGCATCTCTGCTTAGACTGCTGCCCCCGCGACCCGGCCCCAGATAAGCGGAAGATGATGGATGGATGGAACACTCGATCTTCCAGAATCTGACTTCTTAACATAACCCAAAATCGAATAATGCGTTAGCCTATTCTGTTATTTGTGTTTTATTCATGTTTTTAATTGCTTCAAAACCTTTTTAAAAAAAATGGCAATTACTCAAAAAGGGTATTGACATTGTTGTATATAAAAATTAAGATATCTGTATATTTCCGTGCATAAACTAAATCTACAGTAGTCTAAGGTTTTGCTCCACAATCAACAACATTGTCAAAATGTTGCAGAAACCCCACACACGCAGATGCACGTTTGCAATCGTGAACACCCGCATAGAAATAAGATTTACCAGCGCGAAGTAACCTGTGATTATTAGGGCCACCAGTGATGGATTTTCAAAACGAAAATGAAATAAATAAACTGTGATTATGAACCTGCACTTTTAGCTTAAATTAAATTACGTCAGCAGCCAATGATAACCTGTGAACACAATTTTCAGAGATGCAAAGCAAGCAGAATCAAATGGCCTACCTGCATGGACTGAGTTGATGTGGCTGCGTCAAATGCAAATAATCATCCTTTGGCAGAGTGCTTCACAACACACCTTTTCTCCTCAAATGTCAAGGTGAATTCCATGTAATGTTTTACCTTAAAGGCAGTGCCATGTTACAGCTATCTAACAAATAGTTCCCTAATCTATTAAACAATTCCTGTCTAAGGTGTTCAGTACAACTCCTGGCTGTATTGTTCAGTGCATTTACAAATACAAATAAACCTTGAAACAAATAAACCTTGAAACTTGAAAAATATATACACCAGATAGGCCTATCATTGTTCAGAGAAAGATGTGTCGCGCAATTCTTATTTTGGTTCAAATAACAATGTTTTTAAAACATTAAATAATCAAACATGCGCACAAATTATTTGCTCACCTATTCAGTTTAAGTAATCCAAAAGTAATCATAATTGTTTTCAAAAGTATCCGTAATCTGATTACAATATTTTTGTTGGTAACATAATGGATTACAGTTACTGTTACTTGTAATCCGTTACTCCCCAACTCTGTGTCCTCCTGGAGGAGCTGAACTACCTGTGCAACTTGAATGGGCTGCAGGAAGTGCCTCAAGCTACCAGTAGTGACAATGGCCCTCATTTATCAAAAGTGCGTAAACCAAATTTCCAGCGTACACCCAAAACCACGGTGACTTTGAGATTTATCAATATGGACGTTGGCATACGGCACTCTCAAATCCTACGCCAGCTCAGGAGGTGGTGTACGCACGTTTTGAGTTAGTGCGGAAATGCGCGAAAAAAAAAATCCTAACGCACTGACAAACTAAAAGATATGATATATTATGACCCACTGTAAAAAAAAACAAAAAACATAATAATTACAAACTTCAGTGTTTATTTTTGTGCAACATGGACTTCAATGTTTAATTTGTGTGACTTTACCAAAGCATTTGATTTATATGTATTCCTTCAGATGCGAGCCTGTGCGCTTTACATGACGTTTCAGGGTTAGGCCCGGCAGTTGCGCACGGACTGGGTTCAGTAATACAAGGCTTTTAATGACCAAAATATAATTCAGACTGACAAAATAATAAAAATGACATTCTTCTTCTTTTAAATAATAACAATAATAATAGACATAATAATAATAACGACATTCATCTTCTAAATAACAATAAACGTCATTAATAATAAATATCATAAAATAATAAGACAGATATTACAAATTGTCACACAATTATTAATGTGAATGAATGGTACTCCACATCACATCATCATCTTTTATTCCGCTTTTAAAACTGCCAAATAAAACAATTGTATTTCTTTCTACCTCCCTGGTGATCGTCTCAATCTCCATGTCAGAGAAGTTTCTCTTTTTTGCCGTCTTCCGTGTGTCCATGGCGTAAAATGAGGGCGTGGGGGAAGCGGAGACTTGAATATATAGGGGCGTGTTATTCTAATGACGATCGTTTTCAGCCGCGGCATTTATCAAGGGCAGGCACCTGGATTTTAAAGGTACACACAGCTTCATAAATCAGGCGGTGAGAGGAGTGTAAGCAAAATCTTACGTCAACATATACGCCCATTTCTACGCAAGAATGATAAATGAGGGCCAATGACACTAGCAAAAGTAGAGAAGAATCAGTCAGGAAGGATCAAGAGAGAGCAATTGTCTGTGGCCACCACCTGCAAAACCATTCCCTTTTTGGGGGTTGTCTTGTTGTTGCCTCTCCAGTGCACCTGTTGTCACTTTCATTTGCACCAAAATAGGTGACATTGATTCACAATCGCTTATGCTTCCTAAATGGACAGATTTATATACCTGAAGTTTAATTGACTTGGTGTTATACTGTGATGATTACGTGTTCCATAATTTTTTTTACCTGTGTATACTGATGTCTTTCACCAGTTCCTCTTTCCCTGTGGTATACATATTTGGTTGCACACACATCAAATCCCTTTGTCATCCATCATTTGGTAAAGCCAAAGAGCTGTCAGCTGAAAGAAGAGAGATGGTTGTTGACCTACACAGATCAGGTAAAAGATTTAAAAACATGCATAAACATTTGAAAATACCTCTAAGCACAGTCTGAGCAATAATCACAATGTTTTAGAAGCCTGGAACAGTTGAAAATTTGCCAAGAAGAGGATTCATGATCATGTTGCCCCTAAACTCTGAAAAAACACACTGTGAAAAACATGGTGAGGGAGACAAAGAAGTTCCAAAGATCACAGTTTCAGAACAGTCTAGTGGAATCTTAGAGTTATTTAGTCTTAAAACCAAAAACACGCCACCTTCCTGTCAACAAGTTTTTTGGAATGATTGCCTGAAAGAAGCCCTTACTGACCCCAACCCACAAATTGCAACACCTGACTGCCAAGAGTTATTTGAACCACAATTGGAATCATATGTTGCGGTCAAAAGAGACAAAAAAAATAATTACGTTTTGGCAGTGCACACCATCCAAACGCACCTGATAGCTACAATAAAATAGGGTGGTGGATCATTGATGCTTTTGGGCCATTTTGTTACCAGTGGTCCAGGAGCTAAGATTGATGGCATAATGAATTCCAGTAAGTACAATGATATGTTAACCCAAAACCTGTTTGAATTTGCCAGGAGATTGAGACTTGGCCATGGATGGACCCCTCGTCAAGACGATGACCACGAACATACATCAAAATCACAAGAATGAAAACCAGTGGTCTGATTGAAGAGGGCAGACCTCCACAAGAACAGACCTAAGACTATGCACAATCTTTATATGTGCTGCATGAAGGAGTGGTCTAAGATCTTTCCAAAGCTGTGTTCCAACCTTTTCAGACTTTACAGGAGGAGGATAAGTGCTGTTATCAACACCAGGGGAGGCTTTACCAAATACTGATTGTAAAAAAAATATTTGATCAATTTCATGAAGGGTGCCAATACTTATGTATAAAATTAATGAAATCAAAGAACCCATCTCACAGTTGAAATAATCTGTTTTACATGGACACTGCCCTTGGGGGTGTCCTCTTTTTCAATTTAGTCAACCGAGTGGAACATCAAACTTACATTCAGCTTCATTTGGGTGAACATTCCTGAGAATGGAGAGAAAGACCTACATGTACTTCAAAATAGAGTGCATGAACTCTCTTGTGTCTGTCCATTTTTGGTCTTTATCCTACCTCTGTGTTCACATTAAAGACTACATTTTGGATGTTCCCACCTCTGGTCACATAGTTAGGATTACAGAGACCCCCAAGTGTAAATAAAAAGTAAAGCGTAATAAAAATAACAAACATACATTTTCTCAGGAAATTCAGGAGAAGCTGACTGCATTTAATTCCTTCTAACCCCTTTCCCTTCCCTTGCTCTCCTCATCAGGCCAGTTTTCATGGGGAGAGCCAGACAGACTGCTGGCACTCTTCCATTATTAGGAACGAGAAAGGAATGAATCACTGTGCAAGTCTTCATTGAGAAATGACCAAATATAGGCATTTCAGGGATGCAGAGGTTTGGACTGGGCAGTCGACTTGAGATGTAAACTGGCCTATTGAATCTGAACCCTGGTTTCACGTCAAATCATGAAAACATGTTCACTACGCGAGTGAGTAGACAGTCAAGTCTACATTTTACAAGTCTCTTTTTTTGGTTGTGTGATGGATATAATTTCGTAGGAACTGGTCTGTTGAATTTTTTTCCCAATTGAAGGTCACATTCCATTTAGCCCTGTCGGCTAGCCATGGGTACAGAAATGGAAATCAGAATTACATTATACACACGAGTGCATTACATTAGTAGCTTTGTGTTGCTAAGGAACACTTCAGTGCTCTCTGTGTATGTACACAAACCTTTTATTAAGATCTATTTGACATTGTATCTTTGGCATGGAACACACATTTGTCCATTTGGTCACAAACCGTCTTTCCTGTTCAGCTTCAATCTTTGCAGCTCACAAATTATTCATAATTCCTGTCAACCAGGTGGAAAACGTACATGGCAGACTGAATATCTGTCATGCAGTAGAAAGGTTATTGTTAAGATGAAATAGCAAGTTAAAAACCAGGGACATCCCTCTGAAAGAAAAATTATTTAAAAAAAAGTTAAACAATGAAATAATACAGTAGCTGTAAAGTATCAGTTAGCTTTTCTTCATATCATTACTGTACTTATTTACCATGAGATAATGCAAAGATTACTCCATCCTGTATGCTATTGTTAGACAAAGTATTTTCCCTTTATTCTTAAGATGTTCTTGATTATGAAGTTTTTTTTATAATCAAGTTTATTATATTACACTTTCATTTGCAAACATACCAGTACTTTTTAGTACAAGTATACAGGCTCTGTGTGTCCAATATGACAGAGAAATCACATTATGCATACAAATAGTCAATAGTCACTTTTAGAGCAGCAAGCGACTCTGTACAATAACATAACACTTAAAAAACGTTTTCTTTTTTTCTCTGCCATGTCAGTAAAATTGAAGGAACTGTTTTGAAATCTTTAGTAATAAAACTTGACTAAGTAATTTGGCCAGGAATATACATATTTGTGTTGTTGATGTACATCATTTGCTATGATTTGTTTGCTTTTGAAAATAAAATGTTCCTTAGAATACTAGAACACTTAGCACAATATATTTTAATAGCAAAATCTATTAAAATATACTGATCGAAAATTTTCTTATTACTAAATGTTACCTACCATTGTTATCAATGAAAGGTTGACCATATTTGCGGTACATCTATATAAGACTGAACTTCCTTCCTGAGTCTTTAAAGAAGACTGGGATTTTAGGTTGCTTATAATGTGTAAAACTTTGCCTGAGATGTCAGTCTTGAGATTTGGCAATGACACAAACCACCTTTTCTCCCCCTTGTGAATTGAAGTCCAACCCCATTTTAATTCCCTGATAATATGCCATGGAGAATCAGCAATTTGGGCAAAATTCCAAGTGACAAGCCATGACGTAATTTTCACCACAAATAAATAAAATGTCAAATTACCATCCAATATTTCAATGAATGTTAGTTTTGTATAAATTTACAGAGAAAAATGTGAACTGTGCATCCGTTACTGCACCCCTCCCATCATACATATCATACCACATATGCTTGTTGATGACATACTATATGAACAGTTTCATAATCTAGTGCAAATGACAGGCAAAAGCATTAACAAGGACAAAGGCAGCCACCTTGGACCTCAGGGCATCCTATTGCAGAACCCCCTCTTCCTCTGTCTATGGGTTCCCAGTGGTCCAGTACGTAGTTTAAAGAGAGAACTGACAGCACAGTGAAAACTGCATTTGATAGGAATCTTACTATTCACTCTCTGCTTGCCTGACTGATTCATCCCGCAAGACCAGTGGTGAGACGGGGTGTCTGACTGTCTGTGGGATGTCTAGGAGTTTTGATCTCCTGCTCAAGACCACCCGAGAGCTCTACGTCCTTTCACTTCCTTGGCTTTCACTTTCCATCCCAGGGGATTACTGCAAAAGCTTTGGTACCGCGACCTGTGGAAAGAGGGAGCAAAGTGGATGGCTACACGTATACTGTATGGGTGTGTTACCAATGGCTGAGGGTCTCTGAACATTTTTAGCAGCAATCATTCTTAGCCCCATCTTACCTTCTTCAGTTTCTTCATATTGGCATTCCTAATGGAGTTCAGCAGTTGGTCCCTGGAGTTCGTCCCACCAGCTTTGTTGGTTTTATCATCCATCTTCCTCTGTGATGTGGGAGTCAGGGAGCTACGCAGCGAGTCTATGTCCAGCATGGGGGGTGGAGGAGGGGGTGGGCCCCCAGGAGGAGGGGGTGGTGGAGGGCCCCCTCCTGGTCCTCTTTTTGGAGTCAACTTCGGGGAGGGGATTGGTGAGGGGTGTGGGGATGGTTTAGGGGAAGCCTTGGGGGAACCCTTGAGGAAGCCCCCGGCAGTCTTGGGCACCTCCAGTGTTCCCTTCTTGTCACCATTGGCCTGGGCCAGCTTCTGCTCCTGTAGGCGCCGTTGTCTTTGCTTGTCCATGTTGCGGCTCAAGATGTTGGTCATGGTCATGCGTGGGCCAGCCAGCTCAAAGCCGTAGCCCAGCTTAAGGAGGGTGGTGTTGTCTTTCAGTATCTTGGTCATCTCCATCTCGGTCTTACCTCCACAGATGTGCCTCTGGTTGTGGAAGCGCAGCTCTGTGAGTGTTGTGTTTTTCTGCAGGGCCTGAATTAGGGCCATTATGCCCTTAGGGGTGAGATGGTTTGAGTCCAGGTTGATGCTTGCGATGGACGTGTTGGTGCGCAAGGTGCCCGCGATGGCGTAAGCCACGTGGTCATCAGCACGACAGTTGGCCAAGGCAAAAGTCTTAACGTGAGTGTTGTTGTTCAAGGCCTCAGCGAACTGGATGAGCGTTTTGGCCTTGATGACCTCCGAGTTGTTGACGTTGAGCTCTGTCAAGGTGGGGTTGTTGCCGCGAACCTGCTCCATGAGGTCATCAAACATGCTGGAGTCCTCGTCTTCCTCCTCTTCAACTTTAGTCTTGCTAGGGGAGATCTTATTGGCCACACAGTTTCCCTGTTGTTCCTCAGCCCTATTGGGTTTCAGTCCTTCAGTGGATTCTTTTCCTTTTTTCTCCTCTGCTTCTACTTTGTCATCCGTTTCATTATCTCTGATACTCCTCCGATTGTTCTGTTCAATACTTTCCTTACCTTTCAATCCCACATCTTTCTTATTCCCCTTACCATCTTCTTTTACTTTCTCCTTAGTATCTTCCTTTTCCTCTTGCTTCTTACTTCCACTGTCATTCTCGGTCACAGACTTTCGTTGCTCAAGTTTCAAGTCCGACTTGCGCTTCTCAGGCTTGTCATCATCTGCTCTAAGTTTCTTGTCTTCTGCTTTGTTCTCTTCCACCTGACTTTGCTTTTCCACAAACTTGGACACAAGTCCCCTTGTCTTGTTCTCATCTCTTCTCTTCATCTCCTCTCTCCTCTCTTTCTCCTTCATCTCCTCCTTCTCCTTTTTCTCTTGTAGCTTGGAAATTAGATCCTTGGTTTTGCTATCATCTCTTTTCCTACTCTCCTCTCTTCTTTCTTTCTCCTTGATCTCCTCTTTGTCCTTTTTCTCCTGTAGCTTGGTGATCATGTCTTTTGTCTTGCTACTGGTGCTCAACCTGTTGTCTCTTTTCTCCACAAGCTTGCTGTCCTCGTGTTTCTCTCTGTCTTTAGGCTCCACTTTCTCCAAACCCTCCCTAGCCTCCCCTCGGCTGTATCTGTCTCCAGGGATCTCTCTCATTCCTTTGCTGTCCCCTCTCATGTCTTTGTCTTTGCTGTCCCCTCTCATGTATCTGTTGGACAGGCTGGCTCTGTCCTCTTTGCTTCGGTCTGGTCCTCTGTTATTTCTGTCCTCCATCTTGTTTTCTGGGTCAGTTGATATACTTGATTGCCTCCGGATGCCCTCTCCCTCTTTCCCCTCCTGACTGAGGCCCATCTTCCTCAGGTACTCTTGTTTCCGGCTCTCCTTCTTGGGTTCTGCCTGCAGGAGAAGAAACATTAAATAGGAGTGTATCTATAGTAAAGTGGATCTAAAAAGTGTTTACATTATTTTCTAAAAACATGTAAACAGGACATTAATAGTCCTCTGCTGTAAATTTCTGTTTACATCTGCATTCTATTTTTCCTCATACTGCTGATGTGGCCACCACTGCTTGATCACCGTTCTTTAGGCTAATGTCAACAACCATCAATCCTTATCAAAATGACTTATCACAGGCATGTCCTCTAGCTACAGTCTAACCCAAAATTGCATTTCCACATTTATGTTCTCTGGAAATATCATGTTTAAAAGCAATATTTACATCTACTGTTATTTCAAGTCAGTTTATGAAGCATAACATGTTGGCCTGGAGAGAACAGAGAGAACTATCATATAATCCCACAGCCTGTACTGTAAACTTGACGTTAGATACCGTGTTTACAGTGTGCACGGGGAGCCTTTTAATAGTGCAGAAATACATTTGCAGAGCAGCTAAGTGTTTGATTTGTGAGCCTTGCTCCATCTGTTTAGCTGCGCGAGTCTTCAGCCCTGGCAGATGTTTCCTTAAAAGGCAGCGAGGAGCATAGGCTCGATCAACCAAAGAATTCCATCGGGCCGGGATTAAGAAGTTCCCCAGGACCAAGGGTCCGTCATCTGAAGCACGCCTTGTTATAATCACCCCAACGGATACCTCCGGGCTTTGTGTTGCCCAACCCTACATCAAACCTTATGTGATTTTGTTTATTGTTTTAGAAATCTTTGACCTTTCAAATTACAAAGCTAAAACTAAATCTGGTGTCACTCACCCATATAGTGATTGGATAACTATCTTTATTAATCTCCTTTGTTTACCAGTGTAGAATGTCAAAGCCTCTTAAAGATATACATAGTGGATTTTCTTGGCATTAGAACTAACAGCACTGGAGAGTGATTCATGAGCTGCTGGAATCTTTTCAGAGGTCCAGTCGGCAGGGGAACACATCAGAAATACCATTAAAATAGCTGTTCAAGCAACACCAGCCAATCTTAAAATCTGTTTTGAATTATTTGTTTATCTGGCTTCCAGCAGCAGTTGACTAACATATTGTGAAGGCATTACAGTAAGAACATTTGGAACAAGGAGTTTACGCAGGGCTGTCTAGTGTGGTCTCTATCGAAATGATGTGATTAACCTCCATCACAATTATCCAACTCAATGAGGATGATCAGACCCCAACTAGAGGCACAGAGAAATAGCAGCTTGCGGTTTTGACCAACGCTGTTATACACATAATAAAACGTGTCGCTTCCACTGACTTGTTCAGTTTTGATAATCATACCTCAGTTGACTTTTCCTTTTGGCTGACCCTGCCAGGGCGCTCTCGGCTGTCCAGCTTAGAGTCACTGTCGCGGACGACGTTTGTAACAGGCTGTTCTAAGACTCTGCCCTCGTCCGGACCCAGGTCAGGGATCACCAGCACCTCCTTCTCTAGCTCCTCCATCTCCTCAGGGGACAGGTTGGACAGCAGGTTATCCAGGTCAGGGTCCTCGCTCACCATCCGCCCAATCCGTGTCAGTCCCCTCATCTTCCTCCTGGACATGATTGCAGAACCAGCGAAACGTGAGCCTACAAGTTCCTTGGTATCTCAGTAGTGGGGTTTCCTGATGTAGGAACCTGCAGAATATCCCAGAATGGGCCAAAAGCGAGGTCCCTCTAACTGAGAAGCCACCAGAGGCATCAATCGTGATTCTAAGAGGGTGGACTTGAGGCTGGGCTTGCAGTCGGGGACCAGTATGGAGTGGGTAAGCCTATCGTGAAAGTGATCTGTAAGGCTGAGACATTCTTTGAAATCCTTTGAAACGGCATGGCCATATTTAGTACAGGGTACATAGTCCTTTAAAGGCAATGGGAAGGGCCGAGGTTTACAGAAATGCCAAAGCCTGGTATAAAACACTGCTACTTCCCCTTTTATGATTGTTATTATTTTGAGAGAGTTCAGTGTTTCATCTACACAGACTTCATGTACAAAAAACTGTTGAATTTGTAGTCGAGGGATCTGTCAATTATGAAATGGTTTTATTTAAATAGAGTTTTTCTCTCAGCCGTAATGTAAATAACTTAAGGACATCTAGTGGGCTGTAGTAAAAATACATTTCAATCATAACTTTCCTAGAATGAATCACAGATTTCCTAAAATGATAAGGTTTAATTATCCCTGATAGCTAATACCCATTAGTCTGGGTTCCAACTAGATTCAGAATTAATATGTGAGAAATACAGGAATGTACCTGGCAGAAAAGACAGTAGAAATTAGGACTTTACATTCCAAAGTTATAATTTATTAGAAAAAAAATCATAACACTTGTTATATTACAATGTTTTACCATCCATGAAACACAATGGACAACAATTAAAAGACCTGGTAAATGTTCTATTAGTAACAGATTTAATACACACTTGTTTGTACACAATAAAGAAGTGGCATTCATTAGGTAAATGAAACCCATCACCCCATCAGCAAATCCAGTAGAAAGTTTTTCAATGATGTATGGTACATTACTTTACAGGTTGACATAAATATCCAAGTAATCCAGTAATTAAAAATAGTAAAATAGTTACAAGTGTTTATAAAGAAGACTAGACCTTTGTCATTGTTTTACACTGACACTGTTAAACAGCAGATGGGCAAGAATATCAGTAGATTTTATTGCATGATTGTTTCACATTCGTCATTAATGTCTGAGTAAAATATGCCAAGTCCCTCAGTGTGGCGTATAAACCACAATGTACAAATGTATTAAACATCTCAATGAGGACATGTCCCCTTATCCGACCTATTTCACCTGGATAACTAAACCTTGTGCAACCCATTTCCAAAAAAGTTGGGACACTGTGTAAAATGCAAAAAAAAAAAAAAGAAGCTGAATGCAATGATTGTGCAAATCATTGAAACCCTACATTCAATAGAAAATAGTACAAAGACACCATATCAAATGTTGAAACTGAGAAATGTTATTGTTTTTGGAAAAAGACATGCCCATTTTGAATTTGATGCCAGCATCACATTTCAAAAAAAGTTAGGACAGTTGCATCATCTCTTCTTTTAACAACACTCTGTAAGCAATTGAGAGCTGAGGAGACCAATTGCTATAGTTTTGAAAGTTAAATGTATTCCCATTCTTGCTTGATATAGGATTTTAGCTCCTTCGTCATATTTTTGGTTTCATAATATGCTAAATGTTTTCAATGGGTGCCTGATCTGGACTGCAGGCAGGCCAGTTAAGCACCCAGAATCTTTTTCTACGGAGCCGAGCTGTTGTAATATGTGCATAATGTGGTTTGGCATTGTCTTGCTGACTAATGCACCCCCATACCATCACGGATGCTGGCTTTTCAACCTTGCACTGACAACAAACTGGATGGTCCCTCTCCTCTTTAGTCTGGAGGACACCTCCATTATTCCCAAAAATAATTTCACATGTTTATTTATCAGATCCCAGGACAGTTTTCCACTTCTCCTTAGTCCATCTTAAATGAGCTTTGGTCCAGAGTAGACAGCGTTCTGGATCTTGTTTATATCTTTCTTCTTTGCATGGTAGAGTTTTAACTTGTATTTGTGGATGCACCGACATACTGTTTTCACAGATAATGGGTTAGGAAGTGTTCCTGAGCCCATGCAGGGATCCACTACAGAATCGTGTCTGTTTTTAATGCAGTTTTAATCTCAGCTAATCTAATTAGCGGAGATATTCCATCAGGTTGTTGTTTTTAGCAAAGTGGGCATATATTGTTTAAGAAACCATAACATTTATCAGTTTCAACATTTGATATGTTGTCTTTGTACTATTTTCTATTGAATGTAGGGCTTAAATGATTTGCACATCATTACATTCTGTTTTTCTTTACATTTTACACAGCGTCACAATGTTTTTGTAAACAGGGTTGTACAACTGTATAACATGCTCAACATGCCATGTTTTACTGTATAGTTCAAAGTACATGGCTCAGAGAAATACTATAATCATAAATATAACATGTAAGTAAATGCTCAAACCATGTAATGGTACAATGTTTTCTAAAGTAGCATCCAATGCAGTCTGCTTGTTAAAGCGACAATAGGACATTAATTGTTAACCTCCAACACATGACAAAATATGTTTCACAACAGATGTATTAAAATAGTTTTGCTTGATTTCACAATGAGGCTCGGATCATTTTTAAGTTGTTAGCCTGATATATTTCAGAAATGTAACATTTACACAATAACACTAGCAAATAAACATCTTCCTGACCACAAAGGATGATGACACATTTGGATCTAACAGAACCAATAGTGACATTGCAATAGAAATATAATTATCCTATTTAAGAAGACAAGCGGGGTATGAGATGCTAAAAAAATCCCCACAGAGTGCTAACCTGCAGCAAGAGGTGTTTAAATAGACCTAACAGTTTGAACCTGAAGGTAGAGGTGTTGAAATAGACCAAACAGTGTGAACCTGAAGGTAGAGGTGTTTAAATAGACCTAACAATGTGAACCTGAAGGTAGAGGTGTTTAAAAAGACCTAACCGTTAACCTGTACTTAGAGGTTTTTGCAGGGACCTACCAGAGTGAGGGGAGATGTCAATTTCTCTCAGCACTCTGACTTCTAAACAATCAGCACACATACACCCTGTTATGCGCTAGCATACCAAATTGAAGCCAAGCAAAGACAGGAACGCAGACTTTACCCATTCCTTAAGTTTTATTTACATTAATTCATGTTAAATGAAGTGCGTGCCCTTGTAGAGTGTGGCTTTGGGTTGCCCTTATAGCAATGGATGTATGTCAGTGTGATTCAGATGGGCTTACCTCACTCAGAAAGATGGGACGTTGTCCGCATGAAGCTGTCAGTAGGAATCACGGTCAGTGTAAGGACAGACAGCGGGACCCAACTCAAAACATGCTTTGTTCCACGGAAAGGGCATTGAACATAAATTAAACTAAAGTGCCTCTGGTAGACTTTGACCGGGCAACCACTAGCAGAGCCGAGAGCCACGATGACCTCGGCGTGGACGCCTTCTATTCTTGACACGGTCCTTCTACTACCCCCCTCCCCACCGCTGTTTACATGCCCGGCCTCCAATCAGTGACCGGGATGGGGGGTGTACTGTGGTGGCGAGTAGGGAGGGGGCGCTACAAGACATGACATTCAAAGGTCAATTATGACGTCACACAACATCGGTCTCTAAGTAATATTGATCTGTTTGGATACAACCTGTTTGAAAATGAGCTTAATAACCCTGCCTACAAAACGATTTCACTCAATCTGGATGCGGTCTTACCTCCCTGAGGGTACCCGGGGTCTACCATGGGGTACGGGGGATATGGGCCCGGCTGCATCATGGGGTACGGCTGGGGCATGCCTGGGTACTGGCTTGCCATTGGGAAACCGGGGTGTGGATAGTCAGGGTGTCCCCTCACCAGGGGCTTGCCGTACGCATCATAGATGGGCTCCACCGGGTAGCTGGCCATGGGGATGTGCTGGGCTGTGGGTGGATACACACATACAGGGTTGGAGTGAAGTAGGTGACTAGGATGATAGCCCTGGTTTACTGAGACCACACTCTCATCCCTCCGCTAACATAAATCCATGATTGAAAGCAAGCGGTTTCAATGATATGTGGCACATATCGGTACAGACAGTGCCTTTCGTAAAGTATTCAAACCCCTTACATTTTCTAGTGCTATAGATTTTAAAATAAAATATCTGATCCACGTGCTGGTGCGTCCTGTGTCCTTTCATCATCCTTGAGTCTCTAGAACTTGGAGTCCACCAGTAGTACATAAACTGACTGGACATGATGTCTATAGAAGGTACCACACTTCAGAGTGCATGTCAGAGCAAAAACCAAGCCATGAAGTCCTCTGACAACTGTGTCACAGCACAGATCAGAGGAAGGTTATAACAAAAAAATACTATTTAAGGTTCCTTGAGAGGAAAACTGGGAGAAACTGCCCCAATCCTGGTGTGCAAAGCAGGCGGAGGCCAACCAAAGAAGACACCATGCTGTGATAGCTGCCAAGAAATTGAATAAAAGGTCTGAATACTTCAGTTTTGTGTGGTGGAATTGTTTAGGTTAATGTAAAAACAATTAAATTACATTTAAATGAAGTCCACATCACAACAAAAGGGCTCTGAATCCTTTCCTGAAGGCTCTGTACATGACACATGGCCTAATTCGGAACCATTTTGGCTCAACAGTGCCACTTCTACAACCAGTGGAAAAAAATTCTGCAGAGCACCTTACAGTGGTGAATAAATAGCAAACCTGGCATTGCAAGTGCCACGCTATTCCGACTGAGCAACGCGGGACACGCTTCTGACAGAAACGTCACGCCAAATGTCACGTCAGCACATTACGTTAACGTCAATCCACCACATTACCGTCATAGGGCGTTCTGCCACGCTGCTGTCGTTGCTGGTAGAGGTAACAGCAGGAGCACATGAAGCAGCACACCATGGTGGCAATGATGGCCACGAAGAGCAGGATGGACGATGCTATGCCTGCGATAGTGGTGGGGCTACGAGGGAGAGGGATGAGAAGACATTTCAGACTTCTATTAGCGTACAAAGTAACGTCAATACATGAACCATCTTATTCGAACATTTAAGGACTACATTTATTTTAATCATCATTTCAACACAAAAACATCAAACCAAAAATTTTACTTTAACCCAACCCTCCAAAGTTGAGCCTAACCAGGGGGACCCCAGGGAACATAGACGGTTATCACGACCTCTTCAATGACATGACACCGATATTAAAGTTTTTGCGGATTGCCAGATGTTTTAAATATTAGTATCACTATTTCTAACTGCCACATTTTCACAGTCACAGTTTGATTTCGGAATTCCAGGTTTCATAGTAACTTGCACTCCCCATCTCTGCCTCAGCTCAGCTATTCATAGTGTGTTAGAGTATAGGAGTGCTGCTCCAGGATCGGCCTTCTAAAAGTTTAATGAACATAATTATATGGGGAGACTCATCTTAGATCAGCATTCTGAACACAGACCCAATCCTGAACCGGTGCCAGCAACAGATTGGTCTTCTTCATTTTTATTATTTTCAAACTGGGTCTTAAAAAGCAGTAGGAAAAGTAGTAATACCTTTTTTTTTTTTTATTATTGAACAAGATCAACTACATACTGACCACCCCCTGCTCTCAGAGTGGGTGTTCTGCCATTGGATGAAGCGATGTGGGATGCTTTTTATGCCATCAACAAAATCTGCACTTTGGCAACCTCTGCAGCGTTTCTTACCTCAGCATCAAACCGATCCCAAGAGGAAATGGAAAGACCACTTAAGTGTTGTGATAAATGGTTTCTCAGACAGCAAATGAAAAAGAATTATGGCACAGAGCAAAAAATGACCAGTAAGCAACAGGCAGAAAAATGTAACTTGAGCGAATAACCGCCTGACATTTAGGGAAGTGCTCTGGCACAGTTCCACAAAAGCACACACCTGAACTGGAAGAGCATGCAGCGCTTCTGTTCCCTCTCAGTGATCCTCTTGAGCCCATCCAGGCAACAGTAGCGCTTGTGGCAGTTACCACAGCAGAAGCTCATCAGGTGACAGGGGACACCGTTGTGCCAGGTACCATTCTTGTCCACATACCACAAGCAGTCATCTGTGGCATCCACTGCAGACAGATATAGAAGGTTGGTCTTAATGGCAAAAGAAAACAGACTACACACCCACCAAGGGGGCGATAATGGATTTAGTTAGCCTGTTTTGGTGTCCATCTTCTTAGTCGTCTTACTTCATAATTACTAAAGTAGTGGAGTACGAAGGTTGAAAGACAGTAAACATGACATTGGGCTGTGCATGATGATATAGGTATTGTCATTTCCTTCTGGTCAAAGAGACTACAGAATAAACATTTCCCGGAGTTCAAAACTCTGAACTGGGAAAATAACGAAGTGAAATAATGTGCTCAGGGTTCTTCAGTTCAGCTCTAGGACGTTGCCTGAATTCCTCACTTAGAATTTCCAGTTAGATGACCATTCAAAACTACTTTCACAGTTGAGGTCCCCACCCCCCACCTCACTTAGAAACAGTGATGTCATTGGCAGCAAATTTCTGAGTGACCACTTCGAGTTGCGACATAAGCCTGTTTACACACAAACAGCCACATTCTGATCTTGTTCTCAACATGCGGTCTTCCGGTGTCTATGGTCACAAAGAAATGGAAAAAAAACATCTGAGTTTGTGTGTTAACGGGAAAATGCTGCGTTCAAAGCAACTCGAACTGGGAACTCCGAAAGGTGTACTGTAAATGCTGCCTTTGAGTTCATGAATGTCAACGATCATCTATTTAGTCTGTTATACAATTAATGTATTAATCCGTTGATTTCATGCATTTAAGCAGATTTAAATTAGATGTATACATCTAATCTCTTCTGTCAGCGTTTATTGATTTCACATGTTCTACACGTAACTAATGATGTAATATTATGGCTAATTACTGGTTAAATTCAACATTTAATATAACGATAAATTAATTCGAGTTTCATTTAAGAAATGTATTCATAGTGTGCCTTTAACAGAATAACACTTGTCTACGTGGGCGTGAGAATAATGTGTCTATTGTCCGTTTCGCATTTCAGTTGAGACTACTATAATTTGATTGCAATAATTTAAATAAACATTGAAAGCTTATACTTTAACAAACATATCAGAAGTATATAATAAATATCGTACACACTAGCAAAACATCCATACAATGCATATATAGCTCTGGAACGTTCAAACAAACAATCAGAATACATTGTTGCCCGTTTTATGTCGAATGCAATTCGCCAACAGCGACTATCTATGGATACATTCTTGCACCACGTGTAAATTATATCCAGAAACGTAGACCAGAACCGCGGCCTGTTTGTGGAATAAAACAAGCCGCATCGTCAATACTTACCCCGCCAGACGGAAAGGAGGACGGTGACCACCGGCAGAGCCATAGCGACAAGAGACATCTTACCTAGTGTAAACATTATGTCCAAATGAGGACAATTTCGCTTTCCCCCCCCGCAAAAGCAATGACGGAATAAACAGCTATTTTGCTCCCTAAACCGCTGTAAATAACCTCTCTATAATCATATTGTAGTTTTGTTGAAATACATGACAGGCGGGAATGAGTTCCGTGATCAAGATCTGGGTAGAATGACACATCGCCTGTGACGCTGCCAGAGATCGGATGAGACCGAATGAGATTCCTTAGCGCCTCCCGGTGGAAAGAAGACATCACATTATTTAATTACAGTATAAAAAGAAAACAGTGAATCATCCTACACAACAAACGATGAGAACGCCCCTGTTGCAACATTTTAGGGATATCTAAGTAGACATGAGCATTGCCCAGGTAGTAGTCTACACAAGCCAATCTCTATGCATCATACAGGCATTTCCAATATAATGGTTGTTTTAAGCGATCAATTTGACTGACAAATAATTGTTTACTCGAAATAAATCAGGATTTTAAATAAAATGTGCATTTTAACAAAAGCAGTGTCACTCAGGATAAGTGCATGTGTGAAATTACTTAAATGTACATGCTCAGGATCACAATGTATATGTAATGCTTGCCAGCTTTGTAATCATTATGATCCCCATTTCATAGTCACAATGAGAGCACATCATTCATCTGTGAAGTATCAATATTTTCACAAAATGTTTCAAGTTCCTGAAAGACAAGTTAAAAAAAAACAATACTGAAAAAACTGACAAGACAATTGGATTTGGTAACGGAGTACAAACCTTTGGGTAACCTTGGCAAGTAAAATGGTTAGTACACACCTCCTGTATTCCCAATTTGACTGCCAGGCAATGAACAAAAAAATGAAACTAGAAATGGTGTCCTGTTGGGACTTTTATTTAGAAATGTCATCCCAACTCCAGTGGGTACAGGAAATGAGAAAGGAGTCACCATGGCAATAGTGTGAGTCCCTCATACCCACCCAGACCCTGGAGGTGACCAGAGGTCCATTCCAATCCTAAGAGTCAATGGTTTCTGAAAATAAGGCCGCCGATGTTTCGCACTCTGTTTCAAGGATATGTTTCTCTTTCTCTGTCAACCGTCATCAAGTCCCTTTGCCTCTTTCTTGAAAGTTTGCATTATTCTTTTTATTTTTATTTTTTTACAGAAGCACAAAAATAAGTGGGCTGAGATACAAATGGGACACAGTAAACACTCTGTTCATACATCATAGTTGCCCTGTCTGCCTGTCCCATTGCTGCAAGACGTCAACCCCTCTGTCAGATCCCAAGTCCCGCAACGAGTCCCAGAGGGCGGAGGAGCGTGGAGACAGAGGAACAGATCCACACAATCGTCTCCCAGCCCCCCGTGGGATCAGAAGTAGGTGTCCCTCAACACCTTCCACCAAGCTCCTCCGAATCCCTCCACCAGTCTGCAGTTTTCCCCCAGTCATACTTTCAGTCAGAACAGACTGACAGGGGCTTATGGGTAAGTGCATGTCTGTCTCCTCTCCCCGTCCAAACGTGTTCCTCTGTTGAAGATGGAGGTGAAGCGTCAACAATCACCTGGCCAATCAGATCCTCTCCCATACTCGGGGGGTCGGAGACTGGTTGGTGAGCGTGGGGGCGGGGTTGTGCGAGAGAGTTCTAGCAGGGTTGATGTAGGGAAGGGGAAAGGGGCAGGTTTAAATGCCGATCGTCTGCAGGACTCGTCGCTCTGCATCGTTGAGGTGGCCAGAGAACATGCTGTAGCACGGAGACTGGGCAAACTGGGTCAAGAAATCTGTTAGGTAGGCCTGGAAAACACAGCACATTAGCCAACTTAATTTACAGTCAAGATATCAAAAAAACAACCACAATGAGTGTAGAAATCGTCAGAATTCAACTTGATCATTTGCGAGGCATAAATCTAGATAAGTAATAACATCAGTCATGGTCTTACAGGGCCATAACTTCGAATCTCATCACACCTCCTTTGGAGGCCTATTTCAAAAACCGTTTCAATGAATGAAGGGCTTCTAACTGCTGTGATTTCTACTGGGTGTTCCATTTCAAGAAAACTCTCCCACCTGTTTCTAACAGGTGATCTGAGTTAACATTGTTTTCACACCAGAAAATGTGCAGAGTTTGTTTCATAGAGTTGTTAGCTACATTGCAAATATGGAAAACAAGGAAAAAGTACTCTATTCACAAAATTAATTCAATTAATCGAATTCCTCATCTTAAACACTGTACTGAAGAAAATAGTAGTTTGGCGTAAAAAAGTGTATACTGTATACAATACAGTGCAAAAGTCTTAGGCACCTGAAAGTCAAACTAAGGCCATTTATTTGGGCGGTGCTTTAATATTTAAAAAACATATTTTACAAATAAACACTTCCCAAATCCACGGTACTGTATATATAAAATACTGGATTGGGTATCGGCGGCAGCCAGAAAACCTGTGGGCTGACCTATAGAGGGCGGTGCACAGGAGACACTTGCAATTTGACTGAGCTTGAGCTCCTCTGCAAAGATGATTGGGATGAAACATTTTAATTGTTTACGTCAGTACCTCGAGACCTTGTATTAGTCATTTCCCAGGAGCCGTGGCTTTGGTGTGGCAATCCTAACTACGCTTACTGGGTGACTAGAACGTCAGTGTGTTGGGAGAACTGCTGGTCCAAGCCCTGTGAGGTGGTCACGCACTGGACAACATTATACTGCTACACACGGTGTGGTGGACCAGTCTCCCTAACTAGTCATGCTAGTGTGAACTCAAACCTGAATGACATGAGCAGAAGCTGAGACATTACCTGGAGGTCTATCTGGTATATGGGATCCTTTAAGGCATCTGGATCTTCTTCGTCATCATCGTCCTCATAGTAGTCTTCATCTGCGAGAATAAAAGACAGTTTGATACTCGTAAAACACGACAAACCCAAAACTGGTTCCCAGCTCGATGATGGAGTAGGCCCTTAGGAGGAGCCTGAAAGAGGGGGATCTCACCATATTTGTTAGACGCAATGAGGTCAGACAGAAGCTGCCCGGCTAGCCCTTCATCCTCCTCCTCCTCTTCCTCATCATTGTCTTCAACCTCTGCATCCTGGTCCTCCCACATCCCACCTGAATCTGCATTGGCAAAACCAGACAGTTAGCTACAAAATGACCTGTTGGCAATAAACAAATATCAGAGACCACGTGTTTAACAGACAATAAGGCCATACGTTAAAGACACAAGTTGTGCTTCGTATCAATTAAGTAGAAGACCTAAGTCGAGGTAAGGCAATGCACACGTCAATCTGTCATGTAGTTCAACTGTCCCCCTGAAGGCCAAAGGAACATTGACGTGTGTAGGGGCGTTTGAACTGTGGCTGGTACATCAACGTCACCCAACCTTGACTCCACTCCGCTGCCGCAGCTCTGGTGGCGTTGGCCTCCACCACGGACGAAAGCTCGTTGACGATCAGCTTGAAGACCTTGACTAGTAACGGAATGTTGGTCCATCTTTCAGGATCTGGAGGGAGAGAGACGGAGACCGTAAAGCCACGCCGAGAAACTTACTTGTGAAACTTACTTGGCAATAAAATTCTCTGATTCTGATTCTACATATCACTACTAAAGGCTCAAATATACAGGTGAACAAATAGGATGTGCTACATATTGGTCGTACTCTTTGCAGACTTGGAGCGTGTGCGGATGCCCTCGTCGGGGCCGAAGATCTCCTCCCCCTTGACCACGATGTCCTGGAGGCGCTTGTCGTTGGTGTTGAGGCCATGCTGCAGTAACTTACACAGGGCCACCGTGCTGTCGCAGCAGAGGGGCGAAAACATTAGAATCCAGGAGGCAATAAAGGCACACGGTGGACCACAGACAGCACACCTTTGGTTCACAGGACATTAACAGTAATCTTCTATACGGCCCGGGGCTGGACCTCACCTGACTTTGCCCTCGTACTGTCCGTAGAAGAGGTGTTGTCGGCTCATCCACTCGGCCATGACAAACTCCAGGGCCGGCTTACCCGTGGGGCCCGGCAGACTGCACAGGAACTCCAACAGAGGCTCCAGCTGAGAGTGGACCAAGTGGGCGAACACCATGATGAGAGACTGAGGAGGAAGAGGATGTTACAGCAGGATCCGTGAGGAGAACCCTTACGCCAGCCCCTTTATGAAAAACTGGTGGAATACTGGCAGCATGACACCCATAGAGATGGTTATAGGACTGGGACATGTCGCCATTGAAGACATCTGTCATTTAAATAAAGTAATGTGGGCGGGACTTCCAAACTCATTGGCTAATCTCTCCAGTGACCATGTTGGTCTTGAAATCACAACTCCAGCTAGGTCAACAGGAGGGACCAACCGATGAACTCCACTGAAACCACAGAGATGACCCACAGTGGAACAGATGCTATAATGGCAGAAAACAGGTGAGACCTCTTTCCATCTTTATGGTGACACCCCAGCATCCCCGAAAACATTGAAGTCATCCGATAGAGAAGAGGAACTATCCTGATGTGTCTGGTCCTACCTGCATGACGCTGAGTGTTTCGGCTTGCTGCATCTTGCTGAGGATGGCTCGGAGGATCTGATCCAGCTGCTCGCCCAGCTCAGTGCCGGCGCGGGCAATCAGTGTGGACACCAGGCGGCCCACGAAAGCAGCGGTGAACTCTGATGTCCTGGGGTCAAGCAGCTGGCTAACCACCCGCATCACGTACCACAGGCCACTGTGGCCTTCCGTGTCCCGCCACTGGCCCACCTGCTCCAGGGCCACGGACACGTACGCCCGGAGACACTCGCCACCGTTCTGGAGAGGACAGAGTACCAGGTTATTTTCGGTTTTCATTAAGATAAATACATGGGGTCAGAAAGGTATTCAGACACTTTCCCTTCCTCCACATTTTGTTGTGTTATAGACTCGATTTATAATTGATTAAATGTTTTTCCGCCATTCATCTACACAAAACTAGCCCAGAATGACAAAGCAAAGTCTTGTTTAGAAAGGTTTGTCAATTTATTCAAAATGAAATCTCATGTATGTACATATTCAAACCCTTTGCCATGGAATTTCAAATACAGCACAGATGCATCCCATGTCCTTTGATCATCTTTGAGATGTCTCCAGACCTTAAATGGATTCCCCCTGCGGTTAATTCACGCATGGTGGTAGGAGCATCATGCTATGGGAGTGATTCTCAACAGCAGGTACTGGGAGACTGTTCAGGATTGAGGGAAGGAAGAATGGAGCAAAATACAGAGTTATTTGAAGAACCTAAGAACACTCAAAGCTGTGATCGCTGCCAAAGGCGCTTATACAAAAACACTGAACAATGGGATCTTATGTACAGATGTACATAAGACTTTAAAATAAATTGCCACCAATTTCAAGAAAATGTGCTTGTCATTATGGGCAAGTGTGTAGAAAATGTATTTTTTTTTTTAATAAGTGTATAACAAAATGCAGCATAAGAAAAGGAGTCTGAATACTTTCAAAAGATACCATGTATAGCATACAGACTGACTCGTATAGTCTACAGTCACAATCGAGATGCACGTGTTTGGTCTATTATACTTGAGTGTGTGTTTACCTGCATGGTGGTGTTATCGTCTGTGCGGAGGGTGCACTGGGCCACCACGGGGAAGGCCTGGCAAACTAGCATCTCGGACAGGGGGGGTTTGGTGTGCCGCACCACCGTGGTCAGGATGTCTATGGCCGTCTGTCAGAGGGAGAACCACAGAGGACAAATCGATACATGGCTCACAGAAGCGGAGAAGAGCCGGATGAGTAGTCACCAGCCGATGTGCTAAAGAGCAACGGGGAGGGCAGCCTTTCGTTCCAGCCCGGTACTAACATACAAAACACTGATAACCAGTTGATGAGTGGGATCCGACACAGGTGTATTAAGGTCTTACAGCACAAAGGCCGGAGGGGATCTTGTCCGGTGGGGCCTGCATAATGCTGACCAGGGTGGGGATGAGACGCATCTGCATGGGTCCCTGGCACCCCTCGATCTGGGCTAGCTCCTTAAAGATGTCCTGGGCCAGAGATGCCACCACCGGGTCTGACAAAGGGGGCAACGAGTTACATGTGGAGGTCAGGATGGACGTACGCTACACGCGAACACCTCAAATTACCCATCAAAACCAACCGGAATACTAACATCCACCAGGGATCAGAGCGGGCCGTGTTGGTTCCCTACCGTTACTGTATTTGAGGAAGATGGCGATGGTGAGCGGGCAGATCTTGTTCTCTGCACTGGTGGTGAAGGCCGGGTCCACGGTGCACACGATGCACAGGGTCTCCATGACCAGGGTGAGCACCTCGGAGCTGAACTGCGCCGCCAGCTGCACCAGCCCCTCCAGGATGGCGGGCAAGAACGGCTGCAGGACATGGGTGCTTTCCGACAGCTTCAGTTGGTCGCAGTACCTGATAGGGAGGGCAAACAGGGTTGTGGTGGCCGGTTGCGGGTGACAAACTGCCACTACTTTCACCTGCTCTTGATTATTACAATGACTGGAGGACAAATGAACCAGCGTGTTCAACAGTATGTCAGAACTCGTATGCCTTCCTAAAGTGTCGAAGATCATCCTGTTTCTCTCTCTCACCCCCAGATGGCACGCACGGCTGAGATGCGGACAGAGGGGGACTGGCTGCCGTGTAGGCCACTGACAGTGGCCTGGAGGAACTGCTGGATGAGCTCTGGGGACATGGCGGCAGTGAAGCGGCTGGCCGCCCACAGGGCCCGGCCCAGCAGGAACGGAGAGGCCGCTGGGGGGCACAGGGGGTCGTTAGGTAGCCACATTCACATTCACATGGAATTAGTTGAATGCCTGTCCAGAGGTATAGCCTAGAATATAACCAGGTGTGAATTGCTAGCTGCCACCTCCAACCACAAGTCCAGAAAACTCCTCAGATGATGAGTGATATTATTACTGTTGAGTCTGTGAGCTAGTTTGGCAGCAAAGGATGTGTCCACTTCGCACCTGGCAAGTATTACATTATTTGTACAAAAAAAGACATGTAAAGTTAAAGCAAAGGCTTGCTTTCTACCTTATAACATGTTTCATCTTTTTTTTTTAAACCTGATGGTTTCTGCCTGGAAAACAATTTAAACAAGCAACTATTCAAGCCATTATTGGAGGAACAGCTTGCATTTTCCACCTCTTAAAAAGAAGGCTACTGCATATCAAAGCAGCATTTTGTTAAGATAGCCTTCCCCTGTAAACAAGATTCATATGAAATGATGCAAAGCTGGTGGACATTGCAAATTCAATGCGCCAATTGCCTCATTGTTGAGTTCTCTCGTCTATGCATATTAGCACTACAGTTTAATTTCAACTAGCTAGGTCTAGTCTGTAGCTATAACCTACAAGGCAAATTGCTGCACTACTGGCAACAAAAATGTTGAGGGCCATTACAATAAGTCACAAGTAATGCCTTAAAAGGAATTAATCAGTACCAGCTAATACCACTTGTTCTGCCCAAACTCCTAGGAGGTTTTTCAGACCCATTTGGCTAGCTTTGTCCTTCTTCAATGACAAGTGTTCCAGCTACCGCTTGGGAAATATTCATTTTCTATCCCTTTTGCTTTATTTCAGATAGAGTAATAATTTTATTTGCAAAGCTGGGCTTTAATGCAATTTGTCATTAGGCCCACTGAAATGTAAAAAAATTATAATCTGTGGGTAAATCATAGCAAGGCTGTAGGGTCCACTGGGGCCAAATCCTCCATCACACTCCACTGATCAAAAAATGAAAGTTCCTTGATCTCCACACCATCCATCTCAGCTAAAATCACTATCAATTACAGTGTAACTCAACGGCACTACAGAGGAGCTGAACTAGAGGTCGCTAACGCACCTGTGAGGTTGAGGTCAGCCAAGATGACGTTAGCCAGGAAGCCGTGCATGTCAAACTGAACCCGGCCGTTCTTCACATTCTCTGTGATGATGGTCTTCACTGAGCCCAGCGCAAGCATACAGGCCTCATGGACCTTCCACCTGCGAGATGGGAGGACAGTGAGAGCAGGCCTAAACTAAACTGCATGCTGACGGTGTAACGATGGGCTGCATCTCAATAGACAAGAAGGTCGGCTTTCTTCAGTCTTCACAGACCCAGGAATACCCGGACAAAACAACAGCCAACCCCTAAAAGGCATCCATTTTACACTCAGAGAGAAAGCCATGAGCAACTTAATAGGCAACTGCTCGTCTGTGTGTGTGTGTGTGTGTGTGTGTGTGTATGCCTTACCAGTGTTCATTGCCACTGTTCTTGGCCTGCTCGGCTTCCTGCAGGTGTCGTGTTGCTGCCGCCGCTAACGCAGCAGCGCTCTCGTTCTGGAACTCTGTCGCCACCGCCTTGGGAGGAGGATGGGAGAGGGGAACGGCCATGTAACTAACGGATATTTGTCCTTGACATCTGAACGGGTCTCTTGTTAAAACGTTGAGAATAAATAGCCATGTGCACATGCAATAATATATTGCTCGAGAATTAACACATAGTAGACTGAACACTAATTTTTTGACCTTGTATCGCTCGACACGTTCACTGAATTAGGAATGAGTTCTAAACCCACAAATTGTCAACTGGACCGGATTCCAACAAAACTACTTAAGGAGCTACTTCTTGTGCAATGTCAGGAAAGGTGTGTTGGGCCATTGGGCCCAGATGTGCCCTGACTGTACCAGTCCCATGTTTGGTTCTCACCAGCAGCAGATCCTGGGCTGAGATCCTGACTGAGTACGAGAAAGTGTCGTCATCTTCGTCCTCCACAAACTGCTGTGGGTTGGCCGTCCACACCTTGATCTGCAGAGAAACCACTATGGATGAAGGGCCCACAACCACTGTTACGCACACACGCCTCGGGAGTGAGGCAGTTTTACCTGATCTTCCGTGATCTGCATGTAGAGGATAACGTAGTAGATGAGCTCCGGCAGAGCCTTCTTCACTGTGCTTTTGAACTTGCTGTTCTCTAACAGAGTGTGGACAAACTCAAAGATGCTGAACACCAGGTTCTCAAAACCTAGGACCTCACCTGGAAAAGAAACACAGAAGAACAAACACCTCAACAACACTGAAAGGACATGAGGACATTTGATTGATAGAGCTCTACCCACGACTGATTTTTATATTCAGATCGCTTGATTCAATGCGAATATAAAAAGTAAAAAATAAACAGTGCAAACAGTTGGGTAAATTTGTGAAGATAAGAGTAGGATGAGGTTGTACTCGCCATCAGAGTCAATGGGGTCATCTACTTCCTCAGTGTAGTTGACCTCTGTTCTAACATAAGTGCACACTTGGTTAAGAAATTCCCATTGTCATGACATACCATTTTGTACAGCACCGGTCACTGAGATTTCAGAACACAGCAGACGACCTAAAGAACATTTTCCAGACATTTCTTAATGAAAATAATTTTATAAACTTTCTATCCAGTTTCAAATGTTTTAGTGGCCAGAAACGTCCATAATCCCAAAAGAAAAATGCTATGAGAAAGAAGGATGACACCTGACTTCCAGAATTTTAAGGAAGAGAACATGGTTGCAATGAAGGATATAAAGCAGCGCTCTCTGTCAGGGTGTTCCAGACGATGGGCAGGATTTGCTGCATGGACGACACCATTGGTTTGGGGAAGTTCTTCACTAGAGCCGTCACGGCCTGGGGACGAAAGAAGAAGAATCAATCACTACATGGGAAACACCTGGGCCGAAAAGCATCTTTATTACTTTACAATAAATCAACCGTTATCTGCCACTCCAGTAAAATCCTCTTTTAGACCTTCAGTCAGCTTCCTCTCCGGTCACGGTTCTTTGAAAGTTTAAGCAGACTTGCTACCTAAATGCCCCTGTGGTCGTCGTCTCACCTTGAGGACCTCCATCTTCAAGCCGCTGTCTGAGGAGGGTCCATCCGGCATCTGCAGGGCCTGAACAAACGCCTCGGTGAACTGCTGCACCACGGGGAAGATCAGGGCCTTGGCCGCACCCTTCTCCATCTCCTCTATTGCACAGATCAGGTTGGCACAGGTGGTGAAGATCTCCACCGCTCGGGAGCGGGTACGGATGCTGTAGACCTCCACCATGGTGAAGATCTTGTACATCTCAGGCAGAATCACCGGGGCCACCAGAGGCATCTGTGTATCGGTCACCTCGCGGGTAAACTCTGCGTAAAAGCCCACAGAGGGGACGTCAATGCGCAGCTAAAAACAGACCAAAGACTGACAATGGAACACCGGGGAAAAGGTGGACCGTCAATAAAGTGGCAGCGTGGTTTAACCTGTGAGGACTCGCATGGCTCCGTGCACTGCGTTGACATCACCGCTGACCAGCATGTCCATGAGGAGAGTGAAGAGTTGCGGCCAGGCTTCAGGCCAGTCCCAGTGGGCGATGGCTGACACAGCGTAGGCTACGCTGGAGCGCACCTTACTAATGGCCTCCCTGAGTCCACCGGGCAACAGCTCCCTGATGGCTGCCTTGGCCTGGAGAGGGGCGGGGTTCGTTAAGGCAACATTAACGGCCTCAGAACACGTGATTCTCATTTGAGCTAGCCATTGACAAGGATTCATTTCCTCATGGCTAATTAAAGACTGATATATGGCTTCGCTCACCCGGTCAGTGGTCTCAGGGGGCCTGAATTTCTCTGACAGGGAACACCAGTGGGTCTCCACATACTGCTTCAGGATGACTGAGGCCAACTGGACCAAAAAAATTAAAAAAAATAATCCACAGCGTTTAATTCATGGCTTTATTGACAGACAGATGGGAGGCTGCGAAGTAGTCAAAATACCCTAAAACCACCAAGGTTCTGGTAACTGACCTGCCGAATGGCCAGGGCTCCCTGAGGATCGACAGTCAGCTCTGCCAGGTGGACTCCAAACTCTACAACATAATGGAGCAGGGTCAACACACAAGGTCAACAGACTAGTTTCTTGATTAAGACTCACAGGGAGAATTTCAACACTTGTTAAATTGTTCCTCAGCTTGAATATAGAACATGGCAGTGGTTTTCCACCTGTGGTCAATACATTTTGTTTAGAATCAAAATTTGTCATGACCAATGTTATTCCTGTGGTCCCATTCACTGCCTCCTGTTCACACGCACTCTACTAGCATGGGTTTGAATGCAGACTACTACCATTTCAGCAAAAACTCTTCAATTTACTGATATATAAGAGCTTTTAACTGATTTCATGATTCCCAGAAAAGTTTTGGAACCATTTATATGGGCCAACGGAACCGGTAATCCATGTTTTTTAAAACAGCATTTACAAACATCAGACAGAATAATTTTAATGACTAAACTCCCTTTTTAAAGAAAGAAAATACGGTCTAACACTGAGTTGACTTGGAGCGAGATACTGATTGTTCCTAAGCCACAGGGTGAAACCTTTGGTCTTCAGAGGAAGAACATACAAATCAGAACAGCCACACATCGACCAAACTTTTGAAGTCAGTTTATTACTTATATGGTTTTAAATACTTTAACAACATGAGCCCCATCATATCTGCCAAAACCAAACACTACATTCCACAGTATTGAAATCATAGGTGTTGTGGAGGTAGAGGGATCCTTGGGAGGAAGCTTTCCTGCATAAGGACCTGGAAGACGTAGAATCTGGAAGAACCCATACACTTGGCAATGTATACGAGAACTCTAAATGTTAAAATGTCAGATCGGTTGAAGGCCTAAGAACATAAATCAAGTGAAAGGAGCAGTCAATTCTATAAATCCTAATGATGCAGCAATTAAAGCAGTTCCACATGGCAAATTGGCTCACTATTCTCCCACTGATGTGAGAGACTGATCAACGAATAAAGGAACAATCCGACAGCAGTCATCACAGACAACCAGGTATTGAGCGTAAGGGGGATGTTATCATTACACAGGGTGGCAGTGGGTATTGAGTGACTGTTCCATTAAATAAACAAATATACAAATCTTGTGTTAGTAGTTCACTCAGACTGCCTCTATCCAACATCAGGTTTTGCATGAACATCTAGTAAATCAAAAGTACTTTTTCAAACACCTATATGCGGTGACTCGTCCAAGGGGCAGCAAAGGAATGTTGGGGCTAACTAGCCACATCCAGGGGGGAATATCAGAAACAGTGACTGTCAGACGTATTGAATGCAGGAAGAAAATATCCCAAATGTTTATATGACTGACAAAAAAGCCATATGCACGTCAATACATGGATAAAGCATGGGACCACACTCCATGTGTTTTTGGCTAGTCAGACTGCAGTGTGCCACCACTCCGTCCCCGGCTTTAACTGACAGTGACATCAGACTCCAGAAGACAATGTTAGTGCTGACAGCTCCATACATAGAGAAGCTCCCTCTGAGAGAGGCCTGCCGGTGCCATTCTTGCTGCTGTGACATTGCAGTGGATCCCGACAGACAGCATGCATATTCAGCCTTTTAGCCACGCTGGAGGAACACCACAGACAAAGGCAATGCACACACTGTCCCTACATCCGCCACCGCCTCCCCCCATCCCACTGTATTTTGGATTAGTGGCAAGCTGGTTTTGATAATGGTATAGCTTATTAAGTCTTTGGCAGCTATTCATTCACAATGCATAGGGTAGTGGTGTCAGAAAAGGGTGATTAGTATTGGGACACTTTCGTGGGGTGGGTAGAAATAATAAAAAAGACTGACGTTGTCAAGTGTTCCAAAGGCGCAAGGCGGGAATAATGAGCAATCATATTCGCGGGAAAACGTGACTTTCGTGATTGAATGGTTGCTATAGTGACAACAACACGATTGGAGTCTTAATAATCGATTCAACCCATCACCAGTCACGCTATTCGAATTCCATGTGGAAAGTAGGGCTCGAGGTAACATAAGACGAATGTTAATTACTTGACCGAAATGTTTTATAAAATGCGGCTTAAACAGTCTTAAAACAGTATTATTTCAATTACCATTTCAGTTTATTGCAGTTAAACAGTTTTCATGGTTATTTCGACCACCTTTACGTGTAGGTAGATAACGATGCTACCCAACGCGTTAATTAGATATATAGGTAACTAGACACTCAGGCTAGAGACTACATCAAAGAATGGAAATACATTGCAGCCATAAGCAACAATTAGCTAGCTAACAGTGCAAAAAGTGGGGTTCACACACACATGGTCAGTCTGTCAGCTAGCTAGCTAACATATTAGCTGCTAACATTAGCTAGGTAGTTGGGACTCAATGTCGCCGCTTGCTAGTTAGCCAGCCATTAATAGAAGAGAACCACAGTTTCATAAATGCAAACTAATGTTGGTCAGTACAATTACGGTCTCATCTGTTGTACTGTAGTTAACTAGCATTTATCTTTTCTTAAAGGCCCATGTACATGGTACTTAAGTCCTTCCACTTCACCAGCTGGTCTGATACCAAGATTAGATAGCATCCGTGCTTACCTTCTGTCACTTCCAACACTTTTATTTGCTCCTCAGCGGCTGCTCGCACTTCTTGAACTGGTGACAGGATAGCCGTTAAAGTCTCAATCAGGGCTTCTTTAAGTCCTTGTTGAACTGGTCCAGCTGCCGAAGCTGACCGAGTACCTGCCGCACTCATGCCTGCCATGTTTTCACCCGAACAGCCTGGGCAGTCGCCGGGGACCAGAGGAGCGCGCCAATGCATTGACAGGCTAGGGCGGGACTTGGAAATAACTTTTTTATTTGAGGAAAATACTTCCGCTTGGGCCGTTGTTGATTAGCTCCACCGTCTGGCTGGGTGTGATACAACTACAGTAATTAGGTATCCGGTATAACATTTTTTAAATGTGATTTGTTTTAGGTGACGAACATCGGTACTCCTAACTCACACCCTTGTAAACTTAATCGTTAGGGAACATAGCCAGGCAGTTGAATTAATCAAGCTTGTTAAGACGCACTTACCACCAGACAGATGATGGCAGTAGTGACCATTATCATTATGCCATATTCTGTTAACCTGAGTCTTTCAACGACCAACGTTGTCACACAATTGAACCTTATTTTATCACGTGAGAAAAATCTCAAATGGTTAAAATCATACCTTTTTGTTAGTATTGTATTCTGTTGCCTGTACCATGTTCTCTTATTTAATCCCAATACCCATTCCCTTTTGCCCCTGCCAGGCCATTTTGTAAACAATCAATACAGCAATAATAATTGTATCATCTGGAGTTCAGTTTTGAAGGACAACCTACTGAATAACTGGAAAGTTCTAAAAGGTTGAATCTTAGTGGTTGTTGCAACATAGAAAACAGACTTATCAAACATAAAAGCCATTTTGAAATATATGGGGGACAGAACAGTTTACACTGATCAGCCATAAAATTACGGACCACCTGCCTAATATTGTCTAGGTCCCCCTGTTGCCGCTAAAACAGTCCTGATCCGTCGAGGCATGGACTCCGCTAGACCTCTGAAGGTGTGCTGTGGTATCTGTATAGCAGCAGATCCTTTATGTCCTGTAAGTTGCGAGGAGGGGCCTCCATGGATCAGACCTGTTTGTCCAGCACATCCAACAGATGCTCGATTGGATTGAGATCTGGGGAATTTGGAGGCCAAATCAACACCTTGAACTCGTTATGTTCCTCAAACCATTCCTGAATTTTTGCTTTGTGGCAGGCCGCATTATCCTGCTGAAAGAGGCCAATGCCGTCAAGAAATACCGTTGCCATGAAAGGGTGCACATGGTCTTGAACAATGCTCAAGTAGGTGGTACGTGTCAAAGTAACATCCACATGAATGCTAGGACCCAGCAGAACATTGTCCAAAGCATCACACTGCCTCTGCTGGCTTGCGTCCTTCCCATAGTGCATCTTGGTGCCATTTGTTCTCCAGGTAAGCGACGCACACGCACCCGGCCATCCAGGTGATGTAAAAGAAACTGTGAATCATCAGCCCAGGCCACCTCCTTCCATTGCTCCGTGGTCCAGTTCTGATGCTCACGTACCCATTGTAGAGGCTTTCAGCAGTGGTACAGGGGTCAGCATGGGCACCCTGACTGGTCTGTGGCTACACAGCCCCATACGCAACAAACTGCGATACACAGTGTTCTCACACCTTTCTATCAGTACCAGCATTAACTTTTCCAGCAATTTAAGCTACAGTAGCTCGTCTGTTGGATCTGACCACATGAGCCAGCCTTCACTCCCCATGTTCATCAATGTGCCTTGGCTGCCTATGACCCTGTCGCCTGTTCACAACTTTTCCTTCCTTGGAACACTTTTGATAGGTACTGACCACTGCAGACCGGGAACACCCCACAAGGGCTGCAGTTTTGGAGATGCTCTGACCCAGTCGTCTAGCCATCACAATTTTGACCCTTGTCAAAGTCACAGATCCTTAAGCTTGCCCATTTTTCCTGCTTCTAACACATCAACTTTGAGGACAGAATGTTCACTTGCTGCCTAATATAACCCACCCATTGACAGGTGCCATGATAGCAAGATTATCAATGTTATTCACTTCACCTGTCAGTGGTCATAATGTTATGTCTGATCGGTGTATGTATTGCAGATAAAATTATCCTAATATTTCTGGCATAATTTCTAACCCCCTATTTCCCCTCTCTAAGTAAAACCCCACTACTTTTGCATTATTTTATTTTGACAGTATGCTGGTCTTGTTTTTTCAAGCTGACAACTTTAACTTGACAAACTAACTATAAGTGCCTTACACCATTGATAATCAACACAGTGGTTCCCAACCAGGGGTTCGAGGACCTTCTTCTGTCAGTGGTACAGTAACTGAAAAAGGTTGGGAACCACTGAACTAATAATTCATAGAGCATGAGCCCTCCTAAAATAAAAGTAAAATAAATACGTTGAAATCCGTAATCTCAGAGACGGTGTCCAAACACAAGCCCTTGGCCCTCTAGGTTTGCAGATGAAACAGGTTGGATAAGGTGTATGCAACTTCACCAGGACAAGGCCCAAGTGCCTGAGTGAATATTACAGTATGATCCCCTTGATTTAAAGATATCCATTAACTTCGGATGAGTGTTCATTTCGTCATCTATAGTCTTACACAGTATTTATTCAGTATACCAAAACTCTTAGACAGCAGCACTAATGTAGTTCAACAACACTTGTAGTTTCTGTACAAGGAGGGAGCTAAGAGGTATCTGAAATATGCATTAATTTATATAAAAAACAGCTATAGATTAAATCACAAAAATGTGCGAAAAGGTCTGTGATTTTAGTTGTTCCTTTCTTTTTTTAATTAATGAAAATGTAGGCTACCTCTTCTATCATGTGCACAGTTGGACCGCTTTGTCAAACGAAAGTAGATCTGCTGTTCAGAGATTGATAACAGATTGATGAAACTATAATGATGAAAAAGCTGCCAGAATTTACACTGCAACCAATCTGCAAACCCCAAAGAGGATAGGGACCGGGGGGAGGGTGTTTGGCACAGAACACTCTGTATTCTACCTGTAGGCAGGCACCATCTTCATATTGCTGTTCCATATTTGATTCACACAGTTGTGTGCTTGGATGGTGGTTGAACTCTTGGTCTACCTGACCAGACCCTCCCATCCCATTTACTCAGACAGTGTAAACACCCTGCTTTTACAGCTGTAATTTAAGTCTTTGTACAAAATGTACAGGAAGTGTCAGACACATGAAAAAGCGATGTACATTGAAAACACTCAATGTAAAAACAGAAAAAGCCAGTTGGTTTTGGTGCTAAAATTACACTCACTTATTGCTGCAGCGAGTTTGGCTAGGAAAACGGATGGGAGACATCAAGGTAAACATACTAAATTATCGTAATTGCTGGGTCCTGGTTTCCCACCACTGTCACAGTACAACCATTTGAAAAAGGCAAGGGCTAGGCCTCAAGCCCAAGGGTTGGTGTACTCGAGTTTCTGAATTTAGCAAAAGTTGACAAATAAACACACAAATACTACTATGCACACAGAGAGCCATTGCAGAGTAAGTCGTCTTTGTTGCCATCTGATAGTAGGGCGGACATAAAGGAGGCCCCGTTTAACGGATATGGGCATCACAGCAAATAGCAGCTTAAAAAAACGAAATTAGACTCAGCCCCTGCAAGGCAGAACTAGGAATGAACAAAACACTAATCAAAATCTTCTTTTTTGAAGCAAAAAGAATTTGGTTTATGTAGAAACAAGCACTGTTTTGCATTTGGATATTTTCCTCTACTTTAAAAGAGTTAAAGCTTAAAAAAAGAAATCTAAACGAGCATAACCCAACCCCTCCCATTACCCACGGATCCCCCTCTGTAAATGGAGTCCGATGTTGGTGATAAAAAGCTACGAAACCTGGGGTTACTATATATCAATCTGCAATATATTTTATATACAGTACCAGTCAATTTATTTGACTATTTTCCACATTCTAGAAAAATTGTGAAGACATCAAACTATGAATTAACACATATGGAATCATGTAGCAACCAAAAAGGTCTTAAACAGATCAAAATACATTTAGTTTAGTAAATTCATACAATAATCCACCCTTTGCATTGATGACAGCTTTGCACACTCATGGAATTCTCACAACCAGTTTCATGAGTTAGTCACCATAGGTTGGTTACTTTGATTAACACCTTTTTGGTTACTACATTCCATCTGTGTTATTTCATAGTTTTGATGTCTTCACTATTATTCTATAATCTGGAAAATTGTCAAAATAAAGAGTAGGTGTCCAAACTATTGACTGGTACTGTATATTAAATTGTATTAGCATTCAATATATTTTACTACACAACATTATGGTGGCATGTTTGCTTATTTTTTCTTTTTTAAATTCTATTATATATAAACCAGAGGAAAGTAAAGAAAAAACAATTAATCAACAGACAAACAAAAAGGGGAAATTAAAAACTAAGCAACAGACGGCAGCCTTGTCCCTGCCACCCCAACCTTACCCAGGGTGCACCGGCTTGGGGGTTGGCTGAGGCCTGCCTAGCTGTACAGCGCTGTGAAACACACCTTAAATCTTAGCTCATGTTACACGTACAGTCGTGATCAAGGCACAGGGATCTTCTAAGTAATTTTTTTTCTTCAATAAAGTTGTACAAAATAATACATTTTACAGTCTGTACAAGAATAATAGTCCAGCAGTAAAGTAAAGACTGACATGTTGAGAGCTCAGAGGCTGGGAGAGAGGAGAGGTGGGAGGAAACAGGACAGGGATGAGGAGGGGTACGTGATGAAGGCCGGACTCTGTGCGTTTGCGCGTGTGTGGGGGTCATGTCTGTCTTTTTCTTCCCCAACGTTTTGTTTGTTGCTGATATTTTTTGCTAACTAAATAAACCCGCTTCTATAATCCCCAAGTGTTGCAAATTGTTCATGTTCAGGTTGCTGGAGTTGGCTAGAAGTGGAACAACAGGAGAATGAGAAGAAGAGTAGGGCGGATTTGGGAGGTAGGAAACAGGAGAACCAGGGTAAGATGGTGCACAAAGGCATATCGCGCACACACAGTGTACACCAACACACAGCACATGGGAAGCTAACAAACTGAAAAGTTGACATGTTATTACCGGAATATATTATATATATGTGTATATATATATATATACATACATACATACATATATACACACATATATAAATATCTATATATATTTATATAGCTTGTTTTTTTTTTGCACTGCATGAAATTCAATTTATGCATGGATAAATGCATTGTATGTTTTCGCCTATCCTCTTCATTGATTCCAGAAGCGAAAGTCATGTGAAAGTCTTACGTCCGAGTCACACTCAGCTGTACGTCCATCTGTCCCTCCGTTCATCCATTCCTGGGCGGAATCAGCTCCCAACCCCCCACTTTATGGGTACATTCCTCCATCCCTTTAACTTGTCCATCCTCTCCTTCCCAGGATCCTTCAGCATATACGCTGTATCTCTGGAGAACTTCTAAGTCGCAGTAACTCAGGCACTGCACTTTAGCTTGTCAACACTGAAAACAGTGCGACAAGGTAAAAAGTGTGTGTGTGTGTGTGTCGGAATATTTCCAAGTGAAAAGAATGAACGTTAGACATTTTAACTTAGAAAAGGCTTTTGCGTGTATGAGAGTGTGTACATGTACGTGTTTGGGTGCCTGTGGTGTGCAGGACAACAGGTGGATGAAGAGCCATCTGCAGTCCTGAGCACGGGTTCAAAGTGCGGTGGAGAGTTGAGCAGTCCCCGGCTTGTTACTGGTACGGCGCTGTGTTTGGGAGTCACATCTTTCGAAAACAGTGTCACCAGGAGCTGTCTGTCAGGATGGAAGGGGAGGGGCTGGCAGAGTGAGGAGGGGGCTAACTGGTCAACGATTGGCGGAACACCCGGGGTCTCCCAACTCCCATCACAAGAGCTCGTACTGCCGTAGGTGCATCCTCTGAATGATGTCTCGACAGTCGTTGAAGACGCGCCTGATGTTTTCCGTGTCCACTGCGCAGGTGAAATGGGGGTAGCAATAGTGCCTGCCGTCTCCGCTGGCTGTGCTGATCCTCTGAAAAGGCCACATAGAAGATAACGGATTAATAATCAAATAGGTTTGAGTACAAACTAGCTGGACACTGCTACACCCAGTTTTTTTAACAATCCAAATCAGCCTTTTTTCTTGCAAAAAACCTAACTAATAAACCGCCAACATACCAGAAACTCGTCGCGAATGAAGTACTTCGCCCTTGTCACCCGGGGATCCTCTCCTGGCTCTGGTGTTGCTAGTTGACAATGACAAATACACCAAACTCAGAAGGTATCATCATCTGTTTGATCCATGTATGTATACCAGGCATTTTAACTCCAACCAGTGAATTAGTCCATGCCAGCAAGATTCACCAGAGAAGAGTTGTGTCAATCAGTAGATGAAGAGATCCAAGGTCTTTCAAATCATATTATTCCAATTGTTAAATTTACAGACACAAAAGAAAAGATGTTGTCAGCCTTAAACAGTGACAGGAGAGCTAAAGAACAATATTATATTTCCCCTTACCATCATCCGGTGTAGTGTAGCGTGTAAATTCTGGGAAATACTCGTCGATTTTAGATTTCCCTGCCAGCACCTTCTCGGCCAGCAGGTCCTGTTTGTTCAGGAAGAGGATGACAGAAATGGTTCGTAGCCACCTGAGGAGAGAATCAACTGCAGAATGAGTATATAACAGGTGGATGTACACAAGTTAATGACCAATCTATTCTCACAGCACAAGGGTCTACAAATCACAGACCTAGAGTTCTGGCACGTTGAATTTTAATTTATCATGAAAGGTAAGTCCATATCGGCAACTGCCGGGGCTGAAATTCAGCGCGTCAAGGAGCGGCTTTGTGGCTTTCTGAGAGGGGTAGAGTGGGGGTGAGGCCTGAAAGGGGGAGAGAGGAAGAGAAGCACAGAGGTCTTGCCTGTTGTTCCAAATGTTCTTGAAGAGGTTGAGGGCCTCCTGCAGGCGGTTGGTCTGGTTATCTTCCCGGATCACCATGTTGTAGCTGCTGCTGGCCACCACAAAGATAATGGCTGTCACGTCTGGAGGGTTATGGAGAGAGTCACCGCAGGGTTAGACATGATACACAGGACAGATTCACTGATGTGAAGGCAAACATCACCAACCCATTTGCTACAGGCTTACTGATCAAGGTACAACTAGCCCAACGGTACTGGGTGGGACTGAAAAGCCTTACCGTTAAAACACTGAATCCACTTCCGGCGCTCGTCCCTCTGACCTCCAACATCGAACATACTGGCAGGGAAGAAAAGCCTGTTCATCTACAGCCCAATTGATCAACCGATAACACATTACAGCAAAACGGGGGGGGGATACACAGTTTGTCTTCCATTTTAAGAAAAATGTCTGCCACACAAAACTCACTGGAAATTGACTTTGTCCACTTGGAATCTTGTCTCAAAGATCCCTGAAGTCAGTACTCTGCATCTCAATAAGTCCTGGTCGGTGGGAGTGTAGTCATTTTGCTTCACGATTTCAATCTTATCTAAAAAGCTGTAAAAGAGATGACACGTTTATAGACACGAATAGAGGACACTGTTATATTTACAAGAGGTTCTGGAATATGGCCAGTGTACCACGATGCAACATGGAGTGCCTGGATACAACCCTTAGTCATAGTATACTGGCTATCATGGGCGGGGTCGTCCATCTTGCAAAACGCCAGAGGGACAGGACCATTATTACTGGGTAGCAGATAAAAAAGTATATACTATATTAGTCAAATGTTTGGACACACCTACCCATTCAAGGGCATTTCTTTATTTGTACTATTTTCCACAATGTAGAATAATAGAAGACATCAAAACTATGAAATAACACAAAAGGAATGATATCCAGGGTTTTTCCTAGCTCAAAATTAGGCAAACGTGGTACCCCAATCCCCACACTCCACCTGTAGCTCCGTAATATACTTTATATAATATTTGGCTACACACTTGACATTTTTTATTATTATAGGGCCGGTTTCACAGACATTGATTAAGCCTAGTCTAGGACTAATAAATCAAGTTCAATAGAAAACTCCATTGAGCATTTCTTTTTTTTGTCCAAGACTAAGCTTAATCTGTGTCTGCGAAACCAGCCCATAGTGTTAAATCTGCCCTGTTGTCCATGTCCCCTTCAGCAACTAATGCAGACCACAATATCTTCCCTAACAGTAACCAAAATACAAGCAATATATTTATTTTTACATACATACGTACATATATAGAACGAGAGAACTTCTGTAATATATTTTTATTTTTATACAAACGTTCTCTCGTTCTCCTCTGCCAGTCGATGATTCATAGAAATGTTTTCTTTTATTTAAGTGCATCCAGCCTATAGTTTCTGCATGGCTGTTTTGCTAAGCCACCAATCACACTGGCTCCACAATGCTTCTGGCATACAGAGCATATCATTCCCCCTTCATTATGTCTGAGCCACACGAAAACATTTAGCCAGTGAGTGTCAAAACCACTCATTCTATATTCATTAGAGTATATAGGAATCACATAAAAATACAAAATCACTCATCAGTATATAATTATTCACAATCAATATAATTGTTTTCAATTTTTTATGTTATGCAATGTTCCTGTTAATTTGACTTGCATAAAAAAACGCAAAAGAGCTGTATATATTACAGCCTTGTTGCGTTGTTTTTACATGCTTGCCTTGACTCCACATTGTTTATATCCCTCTCGACTGCCTTCAGCTGTAGTGACTTAAATATGTTAATCGTATATATTTTTTACACTGTATATTATATAATGTTTTTGGTGAATGTACATATCCTAGTCTGATTGTCTTTTCACCAGTAATCTTCATCAGTCTCACAAACTCTCTTAAAAAAAGAAACTGTAATTCTACTAGAAAAAAATGTAAAAAATATTATGCAGATTGAATGTAGTTTAGGGGAAATTATGTTTTATTGAAATATTTTGATATGCTTGTGTGTAAAAGAAAACTAGGATCCACTTGTTATTCTGACGTCACTCATCTCCGCGATGTCAGGATCGGTGTGGACCCGCCTTTGAGTTATGAATGCAGGAAAAACCTGGTGTTGTAACCCAAAACGTGTTAAACTAATTAAAATACATCTATATTTTAGATTCTTCAAAGTAGCCAACCTTTGCCTTGATGACAGCTTTGCACACTCTTGGAATTCGCTCAACCAGCTTGCTGTGTAGCCATGCTGTGGTAGCCATGCTGGTTAAATGTGCCTCCTAAATAAATCATAAACAGTGTCACCAACAAAGCAGCCCCACACCATTACACCTCCTACACCATGCTTCATGGTGGGAACCACACATGCGGAGATCATCCGTTTACCTAGTCTACGTCTCACAAAGACACGCTGGTTGGACCACAATTCTCAAATATGGAATAAATCAGACTAAAGGACAGATTTCCACCACTCTAATGTCATTTTCTCATGTTTCTTGGCCCAAACAAGTCTCTTCTTAATGGTGTCCTTCAGTAGAGTTGTTTCCTTCCAGCAATTTGACCATAGAGACCTGATTCATGTAGTCTCCCTTGACTAGTTGATGTTGAGATGTGTTGGTTACTTGAACTCTGTGAAGCTTTTATTTGGGCTGCTATCTGAGATGCAGTTAATTGCTGACTTCTGAGGCTGTTAACGCTAATGAACGTATTGTCTGCAGCTGAGGTATCTCCGGGTCTTCCTTTTCTGTAGCAGTCCTCATTTCTTTGCTTATTTGAGCTGTTCTTGACATAACATGGACTGCTACAGTATAGATATAATTATGGTCTTCCTTTTATCCAACTTACCTTGTCACCCTCTCTACAACCACCCTAACGTATTAAGAAGGAAATCATTTCTACAAATAACATTTGAACAAGGAACACCTTGTGTTCATTGAAATGCATTCCAGTTGACTAACTCATAATGTTTTTTGAGAGAATGCCATCAGTGTGCAAAGCTGTCCTCAAGGCAAAGGGTGGCTATAATATGAACTGTATTGTGATCTATTTAACACTTTTTGCCAGGTTCGAATCCGATAAGGGCAACAGAATTTATTCATTTTAATTGCAGTCCAGCTGAACCAGGGGCTTGCTTGGTTGCTTTTCTGGTTTTGGTTGCTACATGATTCCATGTGTTATTTCATAGTTTATATGTTTTATATAATTATTTTTTACAGGCTGGCAGTTGATGAGTGTTTAATTACTTAATTAAAAATGTTCTGTTGTTACAATAATCTAAATTAAATGTTTAGCTAATTAGTGGGCAAAGCCCATCCACCTAACTAAGATGGATTGACCTGATTATCTGAGGTCGCACAATTCATATTTAAAGTTAAACACACATCAAAGGGAGTAGGACCTAATCTGACTGTTAGTTAAGGGAAGTCAAAGTCTTATTCATAAAATGCACCGAATAACAGTGTCATTCTGAACAACAAAATTCTTGTGATATGGCACGTGATATCTATGCAGTAGATACTACTTGTCCTACACTGTCAGAAAAGATCATGCATTGTAAAAAAAACGGAAAAGAAAACGCTATCACTGCATCCTCAGAGAAAAACATTTTCAATATCCATTCATTTCTGGTATTAATTTAAGTTGATACAAACATAATTTGGTTTACATGGGACTGCTGGGTCAAGGCTTGTTTCCAAGCATCTGGCCTTTCCGTGTTGTTTGTTCCATGCAGTAAGCTATACGTAGCTGTAAGTATAACATTAAATAATATTTTTCATTTAAAAAAAAGGTACATATTTATATGTATATCTTAAATATTTATCTGGCTACAAACGTTACGCCTAATTAATATTAGCATTGTCATCGGACCGAGTCATTGTTAATAAAAGAGAGATGATCACTAATGAATCTTGTGTAAAGGGAAATTAGTTTGTGAATAAGTTAGTCTGTTAGCGGGTAATAGCCATGACATAATTTGCATAAGCATTTGTGACTCTGCATTGCAGTGTAGAAAAAGGCAGCTCCCTCCAGCCCCTGCAACCTTTTTTTATTACCCTGGTAATAACATATACCTTGGGACTATTTCAAGACTGCCCAACCCTACTATGCGCCGCACCAAACGCAAAGTAGGGCGCATATGCTACTCAAAGCATGACATCAAAAAGATGACATTAGCTAGCAACTATACTAGCCATCATTCAAAAACTATTGTATAAATTAACAACAAATGGACTTGAAATTCAATCGCAGCTATACATTTATTAACTTGTAGTCCCATCAGTGTTAATTTCCTTCCCATATACAGGGCGGAAATAAGGATTCAAAACGTCAACAATATAAAAACATACACTAACATTCAAAGGTTTGAGGTCACTAAGGCATTTCCTTTTTTTCGTATAAAAAAAAGTTTATTAAATAACAACAAATTAATCAGAAATACAATATAGGCATTGTTTATGTGGTAAAATACTATTGTAAATGGAAACAGTTGATTTTTAATGGAGTCACTACACAGGCGTACGGAGGCCCATTATCAGCAACCATCGGTCAAGTGTTCCAATGGCACTTTGTGTTTGCTAATCCAACTAAGAATCATATAACGGGCAGCTGTAACAATAGCTGAAGTATAGTGAAATACAAAAACAACATCCCTATAGCCTAATTCAATACATTGAGGTTGGCTGGGGATGGTTTTTAAGTTGCAATGATCCATCAAATCAGTAATGTGGATAACGACCGCAAACTAAAAGTACTGTAGCCCACCAGTTTGATGGTGCTATTGCAAATATTACATTGATGCACTACTCAATAATATATTGGAGAATAACTTTTTACTACCAACACTTCTCACTATTCTGATATTTTGAGATACTGCATTTTTGAAAGCTGAAAGCCAATCATCAAGACTGAAACAAAAAAGGCATGAAATGTTTCACTTTATGTGTAATGAAACTAGAATATATGAAGGTGTCACTTTGATTTGAATATTTTCACAATATTCAATTTATTTGAGAAGCATCTGTAATACAGAGCTCTAGGAAAGTAGACATTTATTTTAAACTAGGTTACAGTACTGAACAATGCAGTCTCCATCTTTCAATGTTTTGTTCATTTCCAGCTCTGTCACAAGTAAACCAAAATAATCAATAATGGCATTCGTTGAAATTCTATTTGTATCATAAATGTAATACATTTTTATTGATAGATAGTTTCAGCCCTATTTATAACAGCAGTGGCCGAGGTCAAGTGGTTGGAAAGATGATGACTTACTAAGACCAAGAAAAACCCATAGCTACTGACAGTACCTGTTGTTGCAGGTAAAAGGTGCAAGTCTTGTATTTATATTTTTTGTCTTTCAAATAATAATTCTTATGAAATCTGAAAAATTTACACTTACGATATCTTATATTCATAGTATTTTTCCCTGGCTGGAAATATGACAAACTTAAAATTATTTCATAATCTCTTAATGGTCTAATATTTCAATCTGGCAGGTCCTCAGGCTATGGCCTTCCAGTGTCTGTAAGTCCTACAAGCGCTACCAAGTCCTAGAAACACTACCAATTTTGTGTGTAAATAGCAAGTGCGTACACTCACCTAAAGGATTATTAGGAACACCTGTTCAATTTCTCATTAATGCAATTATCTAATCAACCAATCACATGGCAGTTGCTTCAATGCATTTAGGGGTGTGGTCCTGGTCAAGACAAACTCCTGAACTCCAAACTGAATGTCAGAATGGGAAAGAAAGGTGATTTAAGCAATTTTGAGCGTGGCATGGTTGTTGGTGCCAGACGGGCCGGTCTGAGTATTTCACAATCTGATCAGTTACTGGGATTTTCACGCACAACCATTTCTAGGGTTTACAAAGAATGGTGTGAAAAGGGAAAAACATCCAGTATGCGGCAGTCCTGTGGGCGAAAATGCCTTGTTGATGCTAGAGGTCAGAGGAGAAAAGGCAGACTGATTCAAGCTGATAGAAGAGCAACTTTGACTGAAATAACCACTCGTTACAACCGAGGTATGCAGCTAAGCATTTGTGAAGCCACAACACGAACAACCTTGAGGGCGGATGGGCTACAACAGCAGAAGACCCCACCGGGTACCACTCATCTCCACTACAAATAGGAAAAGAGGCTACAATTTGCACAAGCTCACCAAAATTGGACAGTTGAAGACTGGAAGAATGTTGCCTGGTCTGATGAGTCTCGATTTCTGTTGAGACATTCAGATGGTAGAGTCAGAATTTGGCGTCAACAGAATGAGAACCTGGATCCATCATGCCTTGTTACCACTGTGCAGGCTGGTGGTGGTGGTGTAATGGTGTGGGGGATGTTTTCTTGGAACACTTTAGGCCCCTTAGTGCCAATTGGGCATCGTTTAAATGCCACGGCCTACCTGAGCATTGTTTCTGACCATGTCCATCCCTTTATGACCACCATGTACCCATCCTCTGATGGCTACTTCCAGCAGGATAATGCACCATGTCACAAAGCTTGAATCATTTCAAATTGGTTTCTTGAACATGACAATGAGTTCACTGTACTGAAATGGCCCCCAGAGTCACCAGATCTCAACCCAATAGAGCATCTTTGGGATGTGGTGGAACGGGAGCTTCGTGCCCTGGATGTGCATCCCACAAATCTCCATCAACTGCAAGATGCTATCCTATCAATATGGGCCAACATTTCTAAAGAATGCTTTCAGCATCTTGTTGAATCAATGCCACGTAGAATTAAGGCAGTTCTGAAGGCGAAAGGGGGTTAAACACAGTATTAGTATGGTGTTCCTAATAATCCTTTAGGTGAGTGTATATTGGGGGTGCGGTAATATGGGTTGGTGTGGCTTCAGTGCCAGGCCAGAATTTCTGTCCCAATGTCTCCCTACTGGCCATTTACCATAAACCCCAGAGGTACATAATGATATTATAAACTGGTAACCAACGCATTTTCCGAATTTCCATAGTATATTGTGACAGGAATTCATCCTTTTTAATATATCCTACAATCCCATTTCCAAAAAGTTGGGATGCTGTGTAAAATGAAAATAAAAACAGAATGCAAAGAAGTGCAAAACATTTAAATCCTACATTCAACAGAAAATAGTATAAAGACAACAAATCAAATTTTATTGTTCCTAGAAAAAACAATATACTCACTAGGGGTGGGACGATATGAGAATTTCATGCCATGATTTGCCTGGCAAAAATTATCCTGATTAATCATAATCCCAATAACAATTCTGGTTTCTAGCTCAAAATGGCTGATCGGATATTCTTCTATTACATAAATATTGTTCTTGTGCATTTAAAAACCATTAAAACAATAATATCAAAGAAGGTTTTTATTGCATTAATACTAAAACATGTAAATCTCCAAATGTAAATCGTTGCCAACCTCATTGACAATACATCACAGAGGATAGTGGCATTTAGTGAGATGTGCTTTACTAGATAAATTAAACAAGTAGCCAGGAACACTTCGGTAACTGGCAAGACATTTTTCAAGTCACTTATCTGAGGATCAGGGGTGAAAATAGATTTCATTTCTTACCGGTACTGACGTGTGGGTGCATGCACTTGCGTGTGCATTTTATGTGCATTATTAGCCTATTTCATGTGTCGATTATCTATAATAACTTCACAATTCATTATAACAGCTCCTGTTATGTTGTGCACATTGCATTGTGCAGATCATGCAGATAGACAATGTTATTTTGACAAATGATATTCTAATTGTTTTCTGTCACTTTCGGTAGGAAAGCATTAACAACTAGCCAACAAGATAAACACAATTATAATTAGAAAATCAAAAATGTATAATAATTGATTTCCTATTATTCATATTTTCTACAATTTGCAGTTTGTTTACAGGTTTTTTCTGCATGCCTCTCTCATAGCTGCAAGTTTTCTAGGAGAAATAGTATTCATTAGTTTGAGCTCTACATTGTTTCAACTGGGTATTTCGGGCAGTAATGGAATGGACAGGTATTTGCATATAGTGGGAAGTGGAGTTTTTTGTGATCAGAAGCTTTTTTTGTAAGCTATAAATGTAGAGGTTAGACAAGTGCTGTTGTAAAGGAATTAGAAAACTGTATTCTATAAATCCTTCTCCATCCCAAAGAATAGCCTACTGTTGACTTTGTGTGTGCGGTGATAAAATAGAAGCACCATAACTCTTGAGCGACATTCATTTTAATTACTAGCCTACTATTAGACACCCCACACACGCATTTATAGCCCTACACATGTAGTCTACACAGGACAGGTAGGCCTACACATGTAGTCTACACAGGACAGGTAGGCCTACGCATGTAGTCTACACAGGACAGGTAGGCCTACGCATGTAGTCTACACAGGACAGGTAGGCCTACGCATGTAGTCTACACAGGACAGGTAGGCCTACACATGTAGTCTACACAGGACAGGTAGGCCTACACATGTAGTCTACACAGGACAGGTAGGCCTACGCATGTAGTCTACACAGGACAGGTAGGCCTACACATGTAGTCTACACAGGACAGGTTGGCCTTGTTCATGACGAAGCAATATCCTATTCAACAAATAAATGAAAGCGCACAAATTAGTGGACATGTGCAACATTTGGCCACTGTCAGACTGGTTAAAACAATTTAGCGGACTTAATGCCGCCTTTTTGTTTTTCGGACATATTATTCGGAGAATTGTTATTGTAATTAGCAATATTCTTCTATTCTCTTACCTGGCTTACTTTAATCTTTGCTCAAATTCTTCAATTAAATAAATCTGGTTCTTGTGCATTTAAAAAGCCTTTTCAGTCAAATATAATCAAAGAATGGTTTTCTTGCAATAATACAAGAAAATGTAAATCTCTATTTATATGGGTGCTGGCTAGCAGAGCCATTCAGCTATATTGACAATACATTGCAGAGGATGTTTAATGATGTAGTACAACAGGAGATGAGATGTATGCTCCTCTTGTATAATAAAATAAGCAGTCAGGGAAACATCAGCAACTGGCAGAGCTTTTTCAAGTCACTCATGTGAGAAATATCGTCATTTACCATTATCCCGATTATGGAATTTCTCCATGATTATTTTCCATCACGATTAGTACTGACATCATCTATCGTCTAGGGCTGTACGATTTACCGAATTATAATCGAAATTGCGATATTGACATGTGCAATATCCAAATCGCCAACTTGTGCGATTTCCAGCTCTAGCAAAAAAGTGAATTAGATGTGCTTTACTCGAGGCAAATAGCACGCATTGTACATATGTCATAGATTTTCTTGCGGCTGCTGTACGTATTTTTGTAGATTACTTAAATATTGAACAAATGTTGTTAACTTTTTGTATACTAAATGGTCTTTCAATCTTAGTTTGAGTTAACGCTGCAACTGTTGGTGAAGACGTCTGCTTCAAGTTAGCGAGTGGCACCAAGATATTGTCCCACACACACAACAGCATGGTTATTAAAAGTTTTGGCTTGAATGCCGGTGCCTACAAACATGCTTAATATGGGTGAAAATATACCTCAGGGGTTGAGTTTTGTCTAACCAGCTGTGACAACGGCACAAACACAGTAAACGCTGCAAACGCCATTGCATTAAACGAGCAGTTACACGAATAGTTTGACAGGCTGCACCTTCAAATTAGTATCGTCCCATCCCTCATGCCCACTGTGAATTTGATGCCAGCACCACGTTTCAGAAAAGCTGGGACAGGTGCAAACAAAAGACTGGAAAAGATGTGGAATACAAAAAAAAAAAACAAAGATGGTGGAACATCTCACAACTAATTAGATTTACTGGCAACAGGTCAGTAACATGATTGGGTATAAAAAGTGCATCCAAGATAGGTTGAGTTTTTTTAGAAGTAAAGATGGGGAGGGGTTCACCACTCTATGAAAGACTGCGCAGGCCAATAGAGCAACAATTTAAGAATAACTTTTCTCAACATAAAATTGCAAAGCGTTTGGGGATCTCATCATCTACGATACATAATATAATTCAAAGATTCAGAGAATCCGGAAAAATCTCTGTAAGCAAGGGACAATGCCGAAAACAAATATTGGATGGCCGTGATCTTTGGGCCCTCAGTTGGCACTGCATTAAAAACCGACATGATTCTGTAGTGGAAGTCACTGCATGGGCTCAGGAACACTTCCGAAAACCATTGTATGTGAACACAGTATGTCGCTGCATCCACAAATGCTAGAGAAAACTCTCCCATGCAAAGAAGAAACCAGATATAAAAAAGATCCAGAAACGCTGCTGTGTTCTCTGGGCCCAAGCTCATTTAAAATGAACTGGGGTAAAGTGGAAAACTGTCCTGTGGCCTGACAAACCAAAATCTGAAATTATTTTTGGGAATCATGGACTCCCACTGAAAACATTTGGTGAATTATGAAATGAAAAATATGACAAAGGAGACCCCAAACTATTGAGCAAATGAAATCCTATTTCATGCAATTTTTCACTTACAAAACTACAGCAAATGGCATCACTTTCCAAACGCTAATGAAGAGGAGATGCAACACAGTAATAAACAAGCCCCTGTCCCAACTATTATGATACGTGTTGCAGGCAAATTCAAAATGGGCATATATTTTTCCAAAAACAATAATATTCCTCTGGTTGAACATTTGATATGTTGTCATTGTACTGTTTTCAATTAAATATTGGGATTAAATTATTCACATTACAGCGTACTAACTTTTTGGGAACAGAGTTGTACCCCTTTTTTGGAAACAGGGTTGTAACCCTAACCCAATTAAATTCTAACATGACTCCAACATTTATTCCTCATGCACTTAAAACCAAACCCCAAACAGTAGAAAAGACCAGCCATCAGCCTATCAACTGTGAAACATTGTCAAATACCAAGACCTCCCATGGTGCCACAGCTGCATCTGAGACATTACATTCCTTCATCTCTTGTCTATGACCTCAGGGCAATTAAGGTCACAGACAATTGAGGTCAGCAAATTGCATGGGAGATGGAGGGGCAACAGTGCGATGACCAGTCAATGTTTCACCATACATTTCCTGTACAACTAACCACACCATACGCATTCTCAAGATGACACTATAGTGGGCATTCCATCTCTGGCAAATTCCATAGCAGGAAGCCAGACAAGAGTGATACTGTGGGAGAGAGTGCCATTCACCAAATGGTAAAGCAAAAAACGATGGAGACCGCCTCCACGAGCGGCCAGCAGAGGTCACCACAGCAAGACCACAGAGGCTTGAAGCGTGAGTCACCAGCCATTAGCTCTGTCAGACACTGAAGTCAATGGAGCTGTTTTAGTAGTAATAGATAGTGAGTTGAGGAGGGGGTACCCTTTAAATGAGCTGGACACTGTTGAACCATGAAAGATGTTTAAGCTGAATATAAGAGAGCTAATATTACACTGGCTGATTTCTGAATTTCAGAGAACCAATGGTCTCCAACCTGATCTTGTCATCAGTCAGCCAACCACTGTTTGGAACCACCCTTCTATCCCAGGCGGACGCCCTCGTTCTTTTCTGCATATGAACCTGAAGTGGGGACTCCTGTCATTTGGGTAGAGGGTCCTGCGAAAATGATATGATAACCTCATGGCGTGGTTAAAGGTCTTGTTTGTTGTGTCGTCTCAGGCAATCTGATAAAATAAGGGGAGCAAGCTCATAATCTATTCTCAACAAAGTGCTGTGATTGAGGGGTCTTTTTTTATGTTAGACTAAATACAACAGGCGTTTTCATTTGAATGATTTGTCCATTGAGTACATTTTGATGCATTTAATCCTAGATCATGGCAGCCAAACCCTATGGGGAATTTCCCGTCTGCCAAACCAAATGATCTGGAGCTGCCTGAAGCTTCTCCACGTGTCTCAAGTTCTGCATATTAGTTTAGCCTTCATTTTCAGCACAGTTTAATTTTCATTCGTAGAGGACAGGCAACTCTACTTATCATAGTATTCTGCAAAACAAAACCAAATATAACATCAAGCATAATGTTTTCTGTAGGTCAAAAAAGAGACCACATTCAATTGTTAATCATAAGTCTTCAAGCTTAACTGGTGAATCATTCTGCATAGTAACCTTTGGATTTCTTTATGCATTTCAATCTTCTTGAGTAATACAAAGTTGTTTAAATTAGCCTACAGTGTTGTTCTGAATGACTTAGAATGAATACATTTTAGATTTGATGGTGTTTAGAATAGCTTGCCAGAATATTTTGCCTAGAGGTAACTTAATTAAACAAGAACATTTCACCCCCTGCCCATTCTTTGCATATACAGAATATAGACTGTACAAATGCATGAAATGTGGTCCACACGTGCAAAAGCTTCACAAATATCTAGGTCTAGGTCTGGGAGACTAACCATCCAGAAAAATTCTGATTAGCAGTCACCACACTAAGACTTTCCAATAGGCCGAAATCTAGGTAGATAAGGCATTTAAAAACTGTCCCCAGAGCACTATTGAAGATCTCCAAGGTGATTCCCTTAAGGAATGCAGAGGCCTGGTAACCTGCCTCATGTCCGGTACTATGGAGAATCAGTGTGCTGCCTGCCCGCCGGCCTCTCAGGGTAGAGCTATGTAACTACCCCCCGAGATATCTAGGAATGTGACACACTGGGGTGAAATGTGACAGGAGCACTGCAGGTCACACAGAGAAAGAGCAGGGAAAGGACTGCCCTAAACAGACAGACAGATACTTGTGCAACAGTCCGATTTATTTTGTAATTTCAATCATTTGGCACAGCAACTTACAATTAGTGCATTCATTTTAAAATGGCTAGATAGGTAAACCATAGCACCCAGTAATAGTATTTTATTATAGTAAATACAGCTCCAGAAAAAATTGCGAGACCACTGCACCTTTTTCTTTCCTTTCCAAAAAATTGAAAAAGAAAGTTTTGAGTGAGGAACAGAAGTGTTCAATTTGCAGTGGTCTCTTAATTTTAACCCTTCTGTTCCTCACTCAAAACCTTCCCTTTTGACTTTTTTGGAAAGGAAAGAAAAAGGTGCAGTGGCCTCTTAATTTTTTCCGGAGCTGTATATTATTACCCAATAAAGTATCTAATAGTGCTAAAACAGCACAAAGACTAAAATGTTGACTGGTCCAGAGGAGCCCAGACAGAGGTGGCAGAAACACATCCAAGCATCTCGGTTGCTGTAGTTAGATGGCACAAGCAGGGAGCTCTGCAAATACTGAGTCGCAGAGATTAACCCTAAATTAGGGTTCCATTTTCTATGTGAAGTACGGTTGTACTCTTCAGATTTTGTAGAACAAGGGAATTTAACGCTTACCTTGAAACTGAGTGGTCAGAGATGAGTTGATGAGGAGCAACAACTACCCTACCGGTCAGAACATCTGCAGAACATAGCTTTTGTAAGCCACACCAGATAACAGTGTCTACTAAGTAACATTTTAAAAATGGACGGGACATGTAAATTAGGAGAAAGTCGAGGTACAAACTGTCTGGTGGCCAGACATCACTAGTTGCAGGATTTCAAGACAGAGTGACATTTATATAGACAGCCTCCCTTTTCTCACACACATATACATATAAACACACACATATATACACACACACTCACACACACATATATACACATACATACATACATACATACATACATACATATACAAAGGCAACCGCCCATGTAGCGAGCTATATATTATGCTGAGGTTGTTTTCATACCACAACTGCACTAATATGTCCAGTCCAAATCCACATGTATCTCCATTTTAGAATGACTCTCTATTCATAGTTTGTCCAATAATAACCCTTCACAGTGGTCAGACTAAATAATAGTGTTGCCCCAGTAACACTGCTAGACGCTGCTGGATGTAGATGACCAGCTGTGGTCCTATTGGTGGCAGAATGACGCTTATCCTGAACATTTTATTTTTACATTTTCTATTATTAGTTTGGTGATCTCAAAACTATTTCTAGGATATCGCCTTTATATTTATATGAACAGCTCTGGAAACATGTAATTTCACTTCCAGCACCATTCTGTGAGATTTCAAGAAATGTTGTTTAACTTGAAGTAACATTAGCCAAAGTCTGGTAACATGTTAATGTTCCACAAAGCAGGCTACAGTGTGGAATAACTTAATATGGCTTCGGCAATTCTCCAACAGTCTTAGCATTTTCCACCCAAATAAGTATGGAATCCCCCAAACGGTTGTTTCCTTTCAGAAATATGTATATATATATATATATATATATATATATATATATATATATATATATATATATATATATATATATATATATATATATATATATATATATATATATATATATATATATATATATATATATATATATATATATATATATATATATATATATATATATATATATATATATATATATATATATATATATATATATATATATATATATATATATATATATACATATTTCTACCAAGTTCACATGACTGAACTAAAACATCTAGTTCAGTTCAATAACAGATGTTTAATATAATTGGTCAGAATTGTTGCGATAATTTTCAGAGTAGACTATATCTTTAAAACACATTCCGGGTTAATATAAAATTGATCTAATTGTTGTTGTTTAAGATAAATATTCTTCAACTTCAGCTGAAAGAGTATTTCAAAATGTGGATTCCCAATGTCTGCAACTCTGGAATGGTCTCTCTGTCACTTCCCGGCCTGTACTGATCTGCCGTACAGCACAAAGTCTCATGTAGGAAAACACAGAGCCAGCCTTTCCAACAGATAATATTCCACAGCACACCAGTGAGCAGTGTCATGGCGGTGTTTGCTGGCTGAGCACATGCACTGAAAGAAACATGTGACCAGTCAAGATGCTTGAACAGCCCATGTGCAGTACCACTGTAGCAGGGAACCGAGACAGCCAGATTGGAAGGACACATGAATACATTGCCAGACATTAGCGAAAAAGGAATACAGTTTAAAATATATTTAATACAACACATAACACAGATTCCTTTGATGTGAATGACATGATCGTAATTAAAACAGAAATACTACATTGGTAAGAGACAAAATGTAGAATAATCCAACCCTTTACAACAGATTACAATTACTTCATTCAATATCGCAAACCAGAAACCCCTGATTTCAAATCTCCTTCTTATCCACTCCTAGGTTAGTTAAAGGGATGATTTGACAAAAAAATATATATGTGTGAAATTCCCCTTACCTGGTGTTGTGTTTGAAGAACAATAGTGTCAAATTTCATGATAAGCCATTCTTTAGTTTTTGCCCAGTCTGGAATTAGCATCATTAGCTTTGTGATTATACCCGATTAGCAAGTGCTACATTGAATGTGGAAACTAACGTGAACTCTTCTTACCAGTTTACAGAGGTGGAAAAAGTACAAAGTACAAGAACTCAACTGGGTTCAGCTGTGTTCACCACTATAGGGAAGTATCTAATTACGATCTAAGTAACCAGGTAAAGGGAGTTTGAAACTAACCAGTGATCAATTAAATAAAAAGGAAGAGTGTAAATGTCCAATTAATGTCACTGTTTAATTATGAACTCTGTTTCTCTGGTCATTTTGCTCTAACTTAGGAAAATCCCAAAACTGGTGAACACAGCCAAATACTTTTGAATATTTATCGTAACCAACAACAATTAGATCAATTTTATATTTACCCGGGGATGTGTTTTAAAGACATGTCTTAGAAAATTTTGTACTTTTCCCACCTCTGCTAGTTTAGTAATCAATCATGTTAGGAGTGATTTTTTTTAATGCACACTACTGCAGTAACTGCTGGAATGTAGCTGAACTGTTTTCCCCAACCACAGCATATGTTGCTGGGTGATGTCATTATAAAAAAAAAACACTTAACAACGGATATCATTGTCATTTATTTTCTTCCGTGGAGTTAAGAATTGTAGAGATGCGGTAAAGATTGCGGTGCAAATTGTGGATTATTGCCATAAAGTCCCATGATATTGAAGCGTCAGCAGTAGGGGTATAATGGTTTCATGGTTTCACGGTGCACCTCGGTTGTACAAACAGATGGTTCTTATACCGTTACCATTTTGTCATTCAAGGTATTGCATTAATAATAATAATTAATAAAAGTTAATTAACATTCATATTGTAGATATCAGTTCAATTAAGAGAGTCGGTTACATTTACACAGCATCATATAAACTTCACAAGACAAATCACTAAATTGATAGGTCCTCTGCTTTCATTCAATAGTCATTGAGACACGCGAACTGCATATCAGAGAGCGCAGCACACCGAAATGACAATGTCGGAACTTTCCTCAACGTAAGCGGCTGAAATATGCAGTGTGGGAATATTTTGGATATTTAAAAGTCCCAAGAGACATCATCAAAAGTTGATGGCTACCCAAAATATGCAAAGCATGTGTGAAAAAAGTGACGGATCTGGCGGGAAACACTTTGAACCTCAAGTTCCAACTGTGAGCATCATCCAACGGAATATGCAGAGGTCAATGTAAGTGAAAATATTGTATAGGTTAATGAATTATACTCCCCTTTCATGAATAACACAGTAAGATACAGTACATTTACCAAGTTTTGTATTGACTCATTAGATTACTAGGTAGGCTAACGTTATGTTTGCTCTGTCTCTCAGACCTGCAGCAAACGGAGTTAAGCGCATAGGCAACGTTACGATAGGCCAACTGTATGTTCATGTGTTAATTAGCTTGAGTGCAGCGCAACAGTGCAATATGTTTAATACTACTTATAATACGCATTTTTTTGCACTTGAAAAAAAAAAGGTTTACAAAATTATTTAGGCCTACATAAATTGGACAGTTGTGGGGAAAAGCACCAGTCAATAAACTGCTAGTTAATAATTTTGTTTATAATAATTAGGGTCTTAACTTTAACACAACCTGTTTTTTTTCAGTTGTAATTCAACTACAATCCCCTAGATGTCTCTGCAGCCACTGGTTAAGTAATCAATTTGCAGTTTAGAATTGAACGTATTGTTTTAACCCCGGTAGATGCTACCGGAGCCTCAGGGCACGCACTTCCAGACTCACAAACAGTTTTTCCCACCAGGCCATAAGGCTTCTCAACTAGCAGCACTGATCAATGATCACATCGATCACATGAACATTTCAAATATTCTGATGGCTTTCTATGCACATTAGCTTATTTTAATGTACCATTCATAGGCATATTACACTTATATTTATAATATTTAACATTTATATCTATATTTTCCATACACCCCAATCTACACTCTTTGGAATTGTTGCTATTTTACATTATGTATATTTTTGCTATACATTTGCTTTATAAAATTCTTAATGCTTACTGCATAGATGTCGTGTGCCATGTCACTAGAATGTCATTGTTCAGAATAACGCTATGTTATTCGGTCCATTTGATTCATTAAAGACTTTGAGCTAATGGTGTTCATCAACCATATTTCATACAAAACAAACATGTAATTGCTAATACTATTAGTAATAGGCATACACCATAATACTGTAATATCTTTTGAGACAGTTTATCATACCATGAAAATCTCATAACGTTACACCCCTACTCAACAAAATATAGCGGTCAGGTCCTGGCCACAGTACGCAATGCAGCAAGCTTCCTTATCAATTCGCTACGTGAAACAAACATAAAAAAAGTACACAAGTTTGGTATTATTAAAACATAGATCAGGATAAGTTCGATTTCAAAAGCGGATAACCAAACAGCGGTGCGCATAGCCTTCATTAACAACATCAGAAGGACATTTAATCAGGTGTGAGCCAGGCTAAGGTATTGTCACATTAGATTACAAATTAGCTAACTAACTCCAATTTCTGTGTTAAATGATACCTGTACTGTTAGGATTGCAGAGTAATTTTATTAATCAAAAAATACTGTACAAAAGAGTGAACACTATATTCCCCTTGGAATTCCCCTTTATAATTTATGAAAAAACTGAGCGATAAACATAGGAAGTATCAAGGCTGTTGAATAAAAGAAGTATATTGGAAAAAGTATTGGGAAAATTTGAATATGTTCTCACTGGGAAGATAATATCGACAAGCTTTTTGACTAAATGCTTTTTAAACAAAACCACCAGCCTTTGTTTGAAGTGCTTTCAAGTTTCCTCATGCAATGCAGCTTTTGCTAATCAGGTATGACGGTTTAAATTCATGAATTTGGACCAAGTTAATGATACTAACTCAGGCTGGCCGAAAAGTAAAGAAAGGCTTATCATGAAATTTGACACAGCACCAGATAACGGGAAATTCATCCAAATATGATTTTAGGTCGAACTATGCCTTTAAAGACTCACACACACAATGCTACACTGCATCCAGAAGTCGCTCTGACAGAGAAGGAGAAAAGAGAGAGAAGGCTGTGTCTGACATTACAGAGCTGCTCCAAAAATAGCTCCCTGGCGCCCTGGCCTCCAGCTTGGTTGTCATGGCGACAGAACCACAGGCACTATAAATAGCCTATCAGCTCCAAATCTTCTGTGACTGGAGAGGGGCCAGAGAGAGGGAAAGAGACAGACACAAAAAGAAAAGAGGGAAAGAAAGAAATGCAGGGAGAGAAGAGGGGGAGGGAAAGTGGAGGTGGAGAGAGGCCAGCGAAGGGAGGGGGATGCCCCCCCCCCCCCCCCAAAAAAAAAGAAAGAGCTGTTAGAACAGAAAGCTCAGAGTAGAGAGGGAGAGGCGTAACAGAGACTCTAAGCAGGAGAGCATTCTAAAAATCCCAACCGACTGGGATTGCAACGATGTAGCTACGTATGAAGACCAGGGGTGTGTTCATTTTTCCAAAAAAAAAACATTGCTGCTGAAAAACGTTTTGTCAAAGTTAATTTTGGACCAATGCAGGTAGGTCCCTCCCTGTTGTGTTCCGGTTGATGAAACAGGAGAGGGAACTGTTTGAATTGGTCCAATATCAACACATTTTGACTATGTGTTCAACGGCTAAATAAATACACTCCCAGAAACGTTGAGGGACCTGTTGCCGCCATACAGGTGGAACCAAAACTGTAGCGCTATTCTCACACTGGAAATGCAGTCAGCTGGATCAATGTGGTGTTTGTTCTGGTTTAACACCAGTGAGGTTCAAAAGTATTTGGACAGAGAACCATTTAGAAATTACCACTTTTTTTTGTACATTGTCCCTCATTTTAGAAAACCAAATGTTTCTTGTAACAATTTACAATACAAGCATTGAAATTGTTGAAAGTGTAGAATGGGTTCCTTGTTGAATGTATTTGCAATTTGTTTGTTTTCCTGATTATTTTTTAATTAATGGCAAACTGTGCAATGTATAGTTCTGTATTTTCTTTTTTTAATTGTATAGTAAGAGTAGAACGAATCTAAATGAACACGAATGCTACCGTGAATTCAGATAAAGACTGTTATACCTGTGTAACGTCTCACTCAATATTCAAAAACATGAATTCAGGACTATCTGTAATCATTACAGCTTAACAGGCAGGTAGCTGTTACAGGGTGTTGGACTCCAAGATGACCCAAGAAATGACCAGTGCAATTCAATTCACATTTGGAACAAAATCTGAAAATCAAGTAAACAGCTAATGCATTTAACATTTTAATTTTACATTCACTGGTTTGTTGAAGGAATATGGAACCAAATACTATACTTTGCACTGCTTTAATACACATTGTTTACATATCCAAATACCTTTATTTCAAAACATTTAACTCAATATAGATAAAACATAACCTCAAATTATTGTCTTATTTAGAATTCACTATCAAAATATCTGAAGCTCACTGTATATGCAGTGTGCAATGTACACACACACAAAATAAATTGTCTTTTTAGTTTAGAAAGTGCTCATGCTCTCCTCTATCACTGTTTTCAGTGAAATGTTTCTCCCTCCCTCCCACATGTGATGACTCAGTCCCAGCCATTTTCTGTCCCTACAGAGACAGTACTACAAACCAGAGGGAGAGAAGAGTTTACCAAGAGAACAGGGTAAAGGTGGTGAGGACAGACAGAGATAGCGAAGGCACATTCTAGTGTCGAAAGCGGAGCGCATAAACAGGGCAGACTAGTCAGTCTCTAACTCTGTTAATAAATACAACAGCGGCTTGGCTACTCCCGCGTAGCACCATTTCCTCAGCATTTGCACAGAAACCTGCAAAAGCAGCAGCTTGAGGGGAGCAGCTTGCCCAACCTCTCCCCGCTTTCTCTTTGGCCTCACAACTTCACTTCCCAGTCCTGTTCACAGAATATCTAGCACCTTAACACGACTGTTCAAAAGTTTGGGTTCACTTAGAAATGTCCTTGTTTTTTAAAGAAAAGTACATTTTTGGTCCATTGAATTAACATCACATTCATTCATTAAAAACTTTCATGAAAAAGTGTTAATGTTGTAAATGACTATATTTTCAATGGAATATTTACATAGGTGTACAGAGGCCCATTATCAGCAATCATCAGTCCTGTGTTCCAATGGCAACTTTGTTTGCTAATCCAAGTCGATCTTTTTAAAAGCCTAACTGATCATTAGAAAACCCTTTTGCGATTATGGTAGCACCGCTGAAAACTATTGTGCTGATTACAGGCTCAAAATGGCCAGGAACAAACATCTTTCTTCTGAAACTCATCAGTCCATTATTGTTCTGAGAAATGAAGGCTATTCCATGCGAGAAATTGCCAAGAAACTGAAGATCTCGTACTAGATTGACAAGTTTCAGAAGAAAGTTCTTTGTTTCAGTTAATTTTGAGCCCGTTATCAAACCCACAATTGCTGATGCTGAAGATACTGATACTAGTCTAAAAAAGGCCAGTTTAGTTGCTTCTTTAATCAGCACAATAGTTTTCAGTGGTGCTAACATAATCGCAAAAGGGTTTTCTAATGCTCAATTAGTCTTTTAAAATACTAAACTTGAATTAACAAACACAACGTACCATTGGAACACAGGACTGATGGTTGCTGATAATGGGCCTCCGTACGCCTGTGTAGATACTCAATTGAAAATCAGCCGTTCCTAGCTACAATAATGATTTACAACATTAATAATGTCTACACTGTATTTCCGATCAATTTGGTGTTATTGCAATGGACAATTTTCTTTATTTTCTTTCAAAAACAAGGACATTTCTAAGTGACTCCAAACTTGTTAGTGTAGGTACAAACCTTAACAGGGGAACCAAGCAACAAACGCACTATCAAGCCTAGTTTAATAACTTTCGTATGTTGTAAACAATCAGGGCCAAAGCAAATTGTTTAAAAGGCTTTTTCATACAGCAGTAAGAAGTGAAACTGTCAAACAAGAATGCAATCTGCACATAGTCAAGTGTATGTTTCTTTGAAATTCATGTAGGACTGAGATTTCTACAGGTTCACCATTCTCTTTGTGGCCCTATGTCTCCACCACAGTAAAAATCTGCTTGCTAAATAGATTTGGGTCTTGATTTGGTTTCCTATCTGCACTACTAAATCGTCTATACTGTGTTACAAGGAACTCCAACTGAACCCAAATTTGTAATGAGAACAGGAAATGTTTTCTGTCAATAATCCGTGTGCGGTTTAAGGGTGGTCGTCTGGTGGTCTAAGCCAATGCCTCTGGTGCCAATGTACTGCTGCAGCATGGGTTTAATCTGGCCCAATGCCTCTAGTGCAAATGTACTGCTGCAGCATGGGTTTAATCTGGCCCAATGCCTCTGGTGCAAATGTACTGCTGCAGCATGGGTTTAATCTGGCCCAATGCCTCTAGTGCAAATGTACTGCTGCAGCATGGGTTTAATCTGGCCCAATGCCTCTAGTGCAAATGTACTGCTGCAGCATTGGTTTAATCTGGTCCAATGCCTCTGGTGCAAATGTACTGCTGCAGCATGGGTTTAATCTGGCCCAATGCCTCTAGTGCAAATGTACTGCTGCAGCATGGGTTTAATCTGGCCCAATGCCTCTAGTGCAAATGTACTGCTGCAGCATGGGTTTTATCGGGCCCAATGCCTCTAGTGCAAATGTACTGCTGCAGCATGGGTTTAAATCTGGCCCAATGCCTCTAGTGCAAATGTACTGCAGCAGCATGGGTTTAAATCTGGCCCAATGCCTCTAGTGCAAATGTACTGCTGCAGCATGGGTTTAATCTGGCCCAATGCCTCTAGTGCAAATGTACTGCTGCAGCATGGGTTTAATCTGGCCCAATGCCCTAACATAAGTTATGTTAGGGTCAAACTGACTAATTTGAAGACTTTGATATGTCTGAAACATCATTTAGGTTTTTTGTCCTGAACGAAACATGATGATATCCTCAACATTGTCGTTATAAAAAAATAATGTATCCCACAAGATTTACCAGATACCGTCAGATCAGAAGAGAAACATTCCTATACTGAAAGCCTGATGGGATCCATTAAAATTAATCACTGTTTATTGGACAAAAACTAACTTATTATGGCTTTCTAATACTGTAACTACCTATATATGCATGCTGACAGTCTCTTGAATTGAATTGTATTTAGTCAAACAACATTCTCCCACCAAGTTATCAAGAGTGAAAATCAAAGGCAACCAAATTGAACTTTTTCAAGAACCTCTAAAAACAAAAAAACGATGAAAGCCTAGTTCAGCCGCCCCACAATAGAAAATGTCACCCACGTGAAAGGCTGTGTTGTTAACCACTACACCACGGATCTGTACATTTGCTGGGTGTCAGTATAGCCTCTTGTCTCTATCCTGAAGAAATCCTCTTTTGCCACTGGCCATTTTAATAGTTAATTGGCCATTCATGAATGACATTGATACAGTTAAACTGACTAATGTTTCTTGCTAAGTTTACCTCCACCATAAATAGCGTCTATGTATGACGTTTGCCACTGGCCATTTTAACAGCGTATTAGCCAGTAATAAACTTTTTTCATACATACTTTTTTCTTTCATTCTTGAATTACATTTATACAATAACTATCAATATAGGCGACGATAACTAACTTTTTCATCAAGTGAAAAGACGAAAGAATCATGGAATCTACCAGAAATAATTAATAAATATCATTGCTCTCAATAGATATGAAATTAGGTCTTCCACATGAGAGGCACTTTCTTTAACCACTATGCCAAGGCATTACACGTTTCAGCAGTCGCTAGACTCCACTGAGGATTGTGAATAACGTTTCTTATTAAGTTTACCACTACCATAGCGTCTATGAACTGTATTGCTTTTGCCACTGGCGGTTTTAACAGCTTATTAGCCAGTAATAGGCTAGCTAGTATCTACTAACTTCCTAGGAATAATCATAAGAATTGAACAATTGCTTGCGAGACTGAAGATGAACTTTTCCATGCCAGAAACAGTCGCAAAATAACCGTTTACAGTTTAAGTTAAGGCTTACTATAACGTAACTAATGTATGTTGTAGCTAGCAAATGTGTTTGTCTATCCTGACCAAAAACGCATGCACGGATGCGTACTTCAAAAATACACCAGAAACAGTCTCAATATAACCGTTAGAATATAACTGTTTTATTTCAGGCATACGATAATGTAGATACTAAAGGTTCTACTTCGTGAAGCTTTGCCCATAGGGGCTTTGCTCCTATTGGTTTACCCCTCTGCCAATAGGCAATCACTGAACATTTTAATATGCAAATCTGCCCCATGGGTATAAAAGAGAGGCTCACACCCTGCTCAGTCTCCCTTTTTTCTTCATGAGAAAAGTTTCTAAGTAAGCAGTCAGTGATTTCTACTGAGCCAAGGAAGGCTTCACCATCTTCAACCGCTGGAGCGGTTCCTGCCATCCCTTCATTGTCGGCGTGCCAGTGTAGTGAGCTCGACGCTGCGGTCGACGTGCACACACTCTGCTGTGCGTGTTTGGGACCGCTGCATGCTCGTGACGGCGCCAAAGACAAGCCTGTGTGCACTGCCTGCATTGTCCTCCCTTTACAGGTGAGGATGGACAGGCTGGCGTACTTTGCCGAGGAGGTCCCTCTCGCTGAAGTCCTCTCTCTCCTCTCCGAGGAGGTCTCCATTCAGGAGGAGTTAGAGTCAGAGGGAGAGGTGACTGGCCCGGCTACGGCTCCGTCCATCTCCAGAACTGTTCTACCCCGCTCGGCTGAGCGGTTGCGGACTTGTTCTGACTCTTCCTCTTCGGAGGATGGGGAGGAGGTTGACCCCCTGGTGGTGAAGGAGGACTTCTTTGCTGCCATCTCCGCTGCTTCCCGGCGCCTGCGCATTCCGATGCCCACGCCGGAGGAGGGGGATGACCTCTTTGAGGCCGCCAGCTGGACGCGGCGCCGGAAGTCCCTTCTTTGCACAAGTACACGGAGGAAGCATTGGGGGCCCCCCATCACGACCCGGGGCATGGTTAAGTCTCACCTCGCCTTCCCCATGGTTGAGGGGAGGCTGGAGACATTGCGTAAGGGCATTCCACCTCTGGAGGCCGCCCTGGCTACTTCCCTGGTCACGGGCCTGAACACCTGGAGCAAGCCTGGTGGAAATAACAGTACTCCTTGTCGGTGCAGTCCCTGGCGGCCTACAACAATGTGGGCCTCCTGGCGGCGGCTGTGGCCGGGATGACCGAGGGACGCACCTTGAGGTCTCCGGCAGGGATGAGTGAGGTGGCGAGGGTTTCGGCGGCCATCCTCAAACTCCCTCTCGGCCGGCTGGATGATGGCCACGTCAGTGGTGTAGGTCAGGCACCTGTGGCTAGCGCTTGCCTCCCTGAAGGAGCCTGAGAAGATGCCCTTCCTCAACGCACCGTTGAAGGACGACACGCTCTTTGGCGCTACAGTCACTGAGGACCTAGTGTGCCAAAAGGGCTGGGGTCCCCTTCTGCCGGTTCCTGCTTCTGCGTCCGTTTGCGGACAGCACCCCCGTGGCGGTCGGGGCTGCGCAAGCGTACAGTCAATGGCTGGCCACAGCTCCCCAGCCGATATCTCTGTTCTGGCGTCGTCTGTGCATGCTGCCGGGCTGGTTGGACAAGAGAAAGGGTTATGTGCTGCAGTTTCACTGCCCGCCTCCCCCGTTCTCAGGGGTTGTGGAGACGGTAATGGTGTCTTCACTGAAGGTTGCTGCCCTACAGCGATTGTGGACCTTCTGGAAAAGGAGGCAGTGTCCCTAGTCCCATTAGAGCAGAGGGAGAAGGAGCTATATTCCCCTTATTTCATGGTGCCCAAAAAAATGGGAGGCATGAGGCCGATTCTCGATCCGAGCGTTTTGATCAAATGCATATCGAAGAGGCCATTTCGCATGCTCACGACGTCTCGATGTACCCCGGGGATTTTTGCATCAGCATCGATTTGGACGCTTACTTCCATGTCCCAATACTACCTCGCCACAGGAAGTTCCTGCGGTTTGCCATTCAGGGCCAGTCCTACGAATACACGCGGGTTCCACTCGGATACACTTTCACCAAGTGCATGAAGGCGGCGTTATGACCGCTGAGGTGTCAAGGAGTCAGAGTTCTGGCCTACCTGGACGACCTTTTGGTTCTGGCGCATTCGGCGGAACAGGCCTGGGTTCACACGTTCAGGTTGGTGACTCACTAGCTCACTTGCTTGGGTTTCGCCGTGAACTGGAGAAAGAGCGCTACCAAACAACTGGTGGTATTTCTGGGGCTCCAGTTGTCATTAGCCCACGCAGTGGTTCCGTTGGGACTGCTGCGCATGTGTGGCCTACAGCGCTGGTTTGCACGTCTCCAGTTGGATCCTGTGAGTCACCAGCGGTGCCCCGAGCACTCTGGAGTCGGACCTCGCGTACTGGAGGGACCCACGGGTAGAGTGTTGGTTTAGGTTCCGGTCTTTACGGACGCGTCCCTGACAGGCTGGGGCGGGACATGTGGTCTCCGTCGGAGCACCACATCAGCTGGCTGGAGTTGGACACGATCAGATGCGTGCTGCTGCATTTCACGCCAACCCTGCGGGATCGTACATGTTGGTATGGTCAGACAATTGCACCGCGGTTGCGTACGTAAACAGGCAGGGCGGGGTCAGGTCTCTACCCCTCCAACTGTTGTCGGTGCAGAACTGGGAATGGGCGTAGGAGCTGGGCCAGCCGCTATGGGCCTGGCTCCTGAGAGGGCCAGACTGCTGCGGCGAGGACTGACAGAGGACGAGACCATTCAGGGTGCAAGGACGGCCTCCACGTTGGCTAGCTATGCTGGCCGTTGGATGATCTTTGCCCGCTGGTGTGAGGACGCGGGGGTTGACTCCCTTTGTTGGAGGCGCTGTGTGACGCACCATTCGAACCTATTGATCAGATACCATTGAGGATGCTATCCCTTAAGATGACTCTTGTTGGTTCTGACGTCTGCTAAGCGGGTCAGTGACCTTTGTGTGCCGTCAACGCAGCCTGGCTGTCTCGCCATCAACAGCGTTGGCAGCACAGCTGTGTTGCCCCCTAACCTGGCCTTTCTACCTAAGGTGATCAAGGTGTCGTTTCGTTCCATGAAGATGGTACTGAGGGCATTTCTCCCCCTCCCCATGCAGGGGCGAGGGAGGAGTGGTTGCCTCGTCTGTGCCCGGTGCGTGCTTTGGCACAGTATGTTTATGTGTCACGGTGGCCCCAAGGTGGGCCAGCCGTTGTCGAAACAGTGTCTGTCTCACTGGTTGCGTGGGGCGATTGATCTGGCCTATGTGTGACGTGGCACTCCTACGCCTAGGGGGTTTGGGACACACTCCACGCGAGGGGTGGTGGCCTCGGCCGCCTTGTTCAGGGGCGTGGGGGTGGAGGGCATTTCCGCTGCTGCGTCTTGGGGGACCCATTCGCCTTTTGTCCGGTTTTACTTGCGTGACATGTACGTTGGCTAACTTTGTGCTCAGTGTGGCTGAAGCTGGGGTGTGAGTTATGTCCGTTGAGCGGCTGGGACGGTGCATTTGACATGGTTCCGTCCGGTGTTCCAGTTTGCCTGTACAGCTTTTTGGTCGGAGGCTCACATTGTGTGTGCTTGAGTGTCTGCTTGAGTCCAGGTCTCGGCATGTTTTTTGGGCTGGCCTCGGATGCTCCAATTCAGTTTTTACTGATTGAGGACGTCCCGGATGGATTGGTGCCGTGTGTGCATTTGGACACTTGTCTCTTTGGTGAGATTGGTGATTGGCAAGGAGTACATCTTGGGCTCGCTCGCTTTGGCCTAAACCAATAGGAGCAAAGCCCCTATGGGCAAAGCTTCACCAAGTAGAACGATAGTTACTTTTGTAACTCCAGTTCTATGAGTGGAGCGTTGCCCATAGGGTTCATGCCCTCTCTGACTGCTTTTCTCATGAATAAAGGTATGTCGGGAGACTGAGCAGGGTGTGACCCTCTCTTTTATAGCCATGGGGCAGATGGCCATGAGGTGTGATTTGCATATTTAAATTATCAGTGACTGCCTATTGGCAGAAGGGTAAACCAATAGGAGAAAAGACCCTATGGGCGACGATCCACTCATAGAAATGGAGTTTGAAAGTAACTATTGCTTTTTGTCTATACAGAATAATTCATAACGCGTACTTTGCTTCGCCTGAGAAGAGACATGAACTCGGGACCCATACCCACATGTCCGCTTGACTAACCACTGCGCTATTCAACAAGGTGTACTCAGTCAGTCACTCACTCAGTAAGAGGCATTCGCTCTTCTCGGCCGGCGCAAAAATAATTACATTCGTAATGTTAGGGTCAAAATGACCCAGTGGTTGAGAATAGATGAAAATGCTAGTGGAACATTATGCAGAGTGCCGATAAAGAGTAGAAAGTGTCTCACCACACCTCAAAACACAAGCACACAAACACGCACACTACATACAAACTATGCCTGCCATGGTCAGTGTTTGTTTCAGTACTTCTTTACCAGGCCATATGAGGTGAAGATTTGTCACGTTAGAGACATTTCACCCACTCAGATGATTTGCAAGGTCTAATATCACACACTAAAAGTTAAATCACACTCACCTTTCACAAACACAAGATATTTTTATCTTTGTTATTACTGGAAATGAATTTTTTCACAGGAATGGTTTTGTTGTGTTGTGTTCTGCCATCTGAGATCTGAGAGCACCTGCCATTTCTCTACAATCCTGGACCTGAATTCACGGTTGAAAAATGGCAAGTCTCTTTCAGGGGTTGTTGTCTTTTCTGACAATATATGCCTAACAGGTCTCCTAAGTATGGAATGAAAATGTGTTATTCTTGGAATAGGCAGGTCTACACTTGAGTTAGATGGTGTTAGCCCTGAGATGATCCAGAGCGTGTGGGTGGTGCTAGACATGACCAAAATCCGGCCTTTAGTCCGGTTCTAAAATATGCTGGGCGTTTCCGCATACAATGCATCTGTGCCTGGGTCTGAGATCAACCCAAGATGGGACATGTGAAAATGTTACAGAAGGTTATTTCTTCAAGAGCTGGGGAATGCTCTTGTAACAGCCATATTCACAGAAGGCAGTGCCTTCCCAGGCACCTAGTCTCTGCGAACATCATCATAGCTTATCATGGCTAAGATGACCAGCCCTGCTCCATCTGATTCCCTACCATTTGATTTGTGTGTAACATGTTTCGACCCAAAACACACAAGTTGTCACTATGATCATACATGTGGGTAAGAGGAACATTGTCTAGAGCTAGGAACATTAAAAAGTATTGTTTAATTTTGTCCCCCATAATAAATACAGATACATTTTGTTTTCGGTTTTAAAAAAATAGTGTTTTTGTGGTCTTAGTGGATTACATTAATGAATGCTATAATTTATATGAGTAATGAGTTGATTATGAATGTCAAACATTTGTTTGGGGCTAAAATATCAATAGTGAATACTGGGTTGTGATTTAACACCCAATTTGAGCTGCCAACATAATGAGTGCAACCAAAATGTTAACATAACACAAGTGTTCAAAAATGCTAACATAACACAAGGGTTCAAAAATGCTAACATAACACAAGAGTTAAATAATGTTAACATAAGTTTCAAATAATGTTAACATAACACAAAGGTTAAGATACAATATCTTTAATCTTTCCACACTGTCACTGTGCATTAAAGCATAAAGTGACAGCAAAAATATATTATTAAACAAAGAAAAACCAGTCAAGTTTAGTTTAGCCAGCCTGCGGGTGATGTGACTGCGGTAAGCAAGGGCTTAACAACAACTATTTATGGGACAAGTCTATATACCCAGCAGCCAATAGACATATGTTTTTGGTAACTACCAATAAACAATATAACACAAGAACAGACAAGCATTTTAGTGATATTGCAATGCCACACTGAAAAACTCCCATATTGAAGCCAAGGGTCATGAAATAGATTCAACCTTTTTCAGAGTGAGATGATGCAGTAATCATGCACCTTATCCTACAACACACTGATAATCCAGAAACCTATTCAAGGGGCCGATTTGTAGATTTCTGTCTACTTAAACCTTGAAGCCATGCCTTTCTGTTCATAAACTCTGCAGTTAGTCAGGGTGTAAATCTATTTCATTGTTAGAACGAGTGGTAGATCATAAAATTGCATAAAACAGTGATGTCCAGTGATATTAGGAAAATAATTTGAAGTAAAATCTCAAAGTAATCGTATTTGGAAGCTATATTAGTTCTGGCTTGGTTTTCAACTTTAGGTAGTTTCAGACAGCAAGAGTTGGATGGGCGGTTCATCCATTTTCAATGGAGCCTTGGCGGTTTGCAAGAGTCGACCTAGGTGGAGATGTCAGCAGTGCCCGTGAACCAAGCCGGAAAAAGAAAAAATATTATGGAGGAGAAAAATGGTAGAGAAGCTAAATTGTTAGTTAGCTTTTGTCAGCGGGGTACAACATGGATGATGCAGTCAACATAGGCATGGACTTCATCCTACAGCACTTTGATAAAGCAGAACAGAATTTAATGACTTAACAGCGTAGTATAAACTAGCTACCTTGAGGAAGGGGATGAGAGTTTCATCCCTTCCTTCTAGCTATAACCAAAGAATTTTAGGCTACCTTTCCTGCAACGACATGTGTGCTACACAACTCTCGGCATCATTACAAACATACCAATGAATCACTTTGACATTTGCATTACCAATGATAGTGTAATCCGTACTTGTAAAAAATTATTTACAGGCAAAGAATTAAGTCACAATAGTTCATATTCAAGTGACGATTGGTCAGTAGGTTTATTCAACACGTTATATCGTGTTATTTAGCGATGCAAAGAACCAAAAGGTGTTCAATAATGTTGGATTTTAGCTCTTCATTTCAAAAGCCTGTAAAAAGGACGACATATTGTGGTGAATTTCCGGTGTCTGCAGACAGTTCAGCCGATGTGGCTGTATTTTCTTGGTTTACTGTTTGCTTGGTTTTACTGTATGTAACTACTGATGCTGGTAGCCAGATTATCCTCAGTTAATCTTGTCCCTGGCCACATTCTATAACAGGTCTACTGGGTGGCAGTCTATTTCTAACCACTCTGCTTTTTCACAATGGGTAGTTAGTCAGTCACTTACTCAAGAGATATTCCCTCTTCTTGGCCGGCACCTCTCACACGTTCCGGCAAAAATTATTTACTTATTCTGCCATGTCACATTTTATCTTTATTGCTGAGGAATGAAAATGTATTGCTCAGCAATGACGTACTATGACCCCATTTCAACAACACCAATAGATGACACTCAGTCATGTAGAAATCCATATTAATTCAATAATTTTATGAATGCAAAACTTTTTGATTTGAAAGATACGTCCCGTGCATATTTGCATATAGAAGTACACAAAAAGTGACTTTTTGGATCTGAATGCTAAAACATTAAAGAGATAAAGGTTTCCCAGGTGATGGGTTTTGCCTATCCCAATATACAATAAGACGTCCACGTATAAATCTCCAGAAAAGATAACAGTTGAATCTACAGACGCACATGTACTTTTATTTGATTTACATTTCTTGAAATTAGCTATAAATGTTAGATTTTAACTGCAAACATAAATTACCTAAAAACACGGACACTCCAAAATTTTCATACTCTGATATATACTAGCTTAGGCGCAAGAATACATTGAGAGGCGTTTGTGTGGTACCAGCCATAGTCACTTTCTGACCAGTTATTGCCGTGGGCAACATATGAAAAGATGTAATTTTATTCATGAAAGGGGATGTTGTCAACAAAGGGATTTAATTTAAAAGGATAGACCCACCCATTTCAAAACGTCTAGACCAAATATGTGATGTCCATGAGGGTACAGTGATCATGTAGCTTGTATTTTCAAAATGTCACCCTGCTGCAGAATTAATCTAGAATGTCTGAAATGATGGCTACCAAACCACCTAAATAAAAAATTATACAGACTACCAAATATGTGACAGGACAGACCAAGAAAACACAGAAGCCTAAGAAACTGAAGATGACAGAGCAGAGGGGATTCCATGCTCCCGCCTTGGTCCGACTGAGGGCTGCGTGGCCATTTCAACCTCCTCCACCGAGTCCTTATCAAATCCACAAAACACTGCAGAGGGAGGGCCTAGACACCCCCCTCACTAACTCTGAGATTTTCAGCTCATGCCAACACCTTCATCAGTGATGCAAAAGTTGTGTCTCTTCAACACACACACACACACACACACTCACTTATTCTTTCTCCTTCTGCAGCTAGGGCGAGTTAAAAATAGCTCTCCCTCTCTCTCTCTCTGCTTCTCCGTTTACATAAGCACACATTGGGGGGAGGGGAGCACTTCCGTTTTGGCCACCCAGCCCAGCATCTGATCCACAACACAGGCCGGGCCTGCTGGGGCTTCTGGGTGTGGGAGACTCAAGGAGAGGACTAACATACCTATCCCGCAATGCAGGAGAGACCAGTCTACATACTCCTTTACCTTGCACCTAACTGCATGTCAGTCTTTGAAGGACCAGGGACTTGTTCCAACCCGCTGCTCGGGAGGAACAAAACAGAATCCCCTTTCATACAAGGGAGAGTTTTCATATCATCTTGCTACAGGGTTCCAGTGACCCCCTCGTTCCAAGAGCATCCGCCTTCCAAGAACTCTGGGTTCATGTGATTGGTGCATGACTTACAACAGAGGCAGGCCTGACAGAGATCAAACGGAGGATAAGAAAGAATTCCAGAAATGAGAAGCTAGGAGCTGAGGAGGAGGGAATGGGCAGCTGCGCCAGTCTCAACACAGCCAATATGAACCTATACAGTAAGAGTGAACAACCTCACTGATGTGTGCCGTTAAACACCCATGTAAGACGCAATCTCAACAGCTAGACGTCGGTCAGGCCCATCAAATGCTCAGGAAATCGGAGTCTGTGGTTCATTTTTTTCCTTCAAATTTCTGAAGAGGCGACATGGAAATAGCCCTGTGCGTTTGTGCTGAAAGTCGTTAGTGGCTTTTTGGGGATATTCTTTCTCTCTGGACATCGCTTTTGCACTAACTTGTCAATTCTGGTTGAATCGAACCCTGGACCATTTCTCCCACCATGCCCCTTAGTCAGTTCGTTTGGGGAGGTGAAAACAAATCACACCCGAATGCGCACTAAAAGGCTTCCAAATGAACCCAGACACGGTTTGTTTCAAGTGAGAATGCAATCTGTAACCCATATATAGTGACACAAAAATGCTGTGCGTTCAATTGCAATGTATTATGGCGTTAGTAGGTCAATCATCAACATTTTGCCACCTAGGTACATTACAAAGAGTCACGCATCATTGGCTAGCTAGCATAAGGAGTTGCAGAGGACAGACATGGAGCAGAAGTGAAGCAAGACCACACTGAAAGTGGGTAATGTCCACAAAACACAGAGGTGTTCAAACTTTGTGATGATATTAGGGAGAGGGGATTTCAGCGAAACAGTGGCATTTAAAATAAAAAACTAAAAACATAAACAACAGCACATGAAAGTATGAAATGCATTGCATAAAAAGAGTAAAAAAATAAACAGATTTTATAGGGCCCTGCATTGTGGTTGCAATTTTCAAGAAATACATTTAGTCAGCTGCAAAACAGTTCAATGAAATAAAAAAAAATATATTAAAAAAGTCCAAGAAGTAAGGTATATTACACAAACATTATGTCGTGTGTGTGTGTGTGTGAGCCTGTTCCACAGAGGCACAAAGAGAGGTTTACTTACTACTGGGCACAGTCGATCAGCTGGTACTCATTGGATCTCTCAAAGCAGGCCTTCACTCCCTCATCCTGCCAGAGGGTCTTTGCGTGCTCATAGAACTCCTGTAGAAAAGAACCACAAAGACAGCTGGATCAGGACAGGCCACAGCCAGAGAGATGAACATGTTGCCAACTTGGACCCAACTCAGATCAGGAAAATCCTTCAATGTTTCTGACATTACAGGTACTCAGTTTAGTCAGACAGACAAATGCACCCCTAGGTCATACCCACTTGCCACTCCTGTGCCTCAAACGATTGCATAGTTGAGCAACGTGACAAACATCTCTCCTTGCTTTACAGAAGGCAGGATTTAGTAATGCTTGCTTGATTTGATCCTATCTAACCTGTCCAGGCTTTTCCAATTATAACACACCTGATCAGCTAATCCTGAGGACAAGCTGATTAGTATAATCATGCTCGTTAAAGTTAGACGGAAACCAAATCTTGCAGGGGCAAGGGCTCCTGGCTGGGCTAGCAATGAGGAAAGAAGTTGATATATAATTCAACATTAATTCAACCAATCAGAGTGGGTTTTTTTTTTGTCTGTAAATGACCATTAAGGAGCAGGCATGTTGCTTTTCTCACTGAGCTCTCTTCGGCAGATGCATCCACGTGGACAGAGTTGGCACAGGACATAAGATGCAGGGAGACCCAAACATTCTTCAAATCAGCCCACACTTGAACAAAGAGGGACTTCAACACGATAACAAAACCCAAACAAACCTTTCCAACTTACAAGAATTCTCTAAGCATTCCTAACTCAGGCTCCGGACAAAGCCTACATGACACTGATATAAATGCCTGCATGCAAAGAAAACAATGAAAACAACATGTTTTCATCTGTCAGTCTCACTCTGACCCAACAGCAATCCTGACATTCACTTATGTGGCAGATCAGTTAGCATGTCGCTCTCTGATCAAAGTCTCTCACCTCCGAAACTGTAAGTTTTCAGGAAATGGAAAAGAACTGCCATATTTTACTATGACTACATACAAACCTCAAAAACTGTTTTGAATAAAATCCCTGTCCCTATTCACAGATGTACATACAGTTACTAAAATAAGTTTGCTTGAAGACCACGGACAAAGTTTGAATATTGCTGGCCATTAATAATTCCTAACCACATATACTGAATTTGATCAAGTCTGACAAAAACAATAGACTTAAGTTGCAATGAGAGTTTGTTTGGAATATTATTCCAAATGATCCACAGCTGTAATGGCTGCCACAGGGTCTCTCCACCAAGGGTTAACCCTGGGTGGAGAAGACATACAATCAGTTTCTATAACATTGTCACTTCAAAAAATTCTAGTAGTTTCCCTTTTCATAATGCATTTTTCAGGGACCCAAATGTGAAGACTGTGCAATGGGTGAGTAGACATTCACTATCCACTGTGGCGGAGGTCAGACAGACTGAGAGACGCCTCTCCTGGTTCAAACTTGTGTTACATATATAGAGACGGGCAAAAATCTGATATCAACTTTCTCAAGAGCAATCATTGAGGGGGACACCAAAACAAAAGTAGTGCTATAATACTGTTTTAGTTTGCACCATCGGTTTGCTTGCTACTGTAGATCTACAATACCTACTTTGAAAGAATGAAAAGTTGTGAGCTACTATGTTATTCTATATTTTAAAAAGACATTCTCCTCCTTTTCCCAAAAACACTTTCGTACAGAAGAAAGTAGTGCAGGACATGTTCTGTCAATTTACTTGGTAATGCAAAGGTTAAAAAACAACAATTATGTTGTATTTTTCCTGGTTTAGGAATTTTGTTCCTCTCATTTTTTAATCAAATGTGTACAATTATTTATAGAGAAATAATGAAATTGAATGTTCTCATTCCATGTCAATGCTTAAATCAAATTACCCTTTTTAGGTTGAAAAAAACCCAACACACTTTAATTTGAGTGTAATACCGCTTTAATTTAGCATCTGGCCCTTTAGTTGTGCATCTAGTGAGAGAGGAATGTACCGGTCTAATGTGCCAGCCGGCTCTAGCAAAGGTTCTACACTAGCAATTATCAGTTCATGGCAAATTGGCAAATACTAGTTTACATGATACACATAACTTACTCATGAAATGCATCTGCCAGGTATTTCATCAATAATCTTTTGGAAAAACGTTGTGCAGTCAATCCACAAGACGGGTATCATTTTAGCATCAACTACAGCACACAATGACAGAATAAAGCACAAGCCAGACGGTCAGGTCATATCTCTGGAAATTAAATGCCAGTAATTGTGTTAGGTCACACTTTCTTAGCCAATAGCAGCCAACTGTGGAACAATGTTATACTAATTAAATATTAGCAGTAAGAACAGTGATGCTGAGATTTGTTTATCACTTCAAGATTCAGGACAGCCTGTGGTTAAACATGTAAAAATGTAATGTACTGTTCAGCAGGCTATTAGGCAACATGCTAGTTACCCCTGAAACAAACGGTGAACTCTGTGAAACAATATGTACACTTCATGGTATATGAGACCAAATACCACACATATGACGTATGACATTTTTACTGTTCTAACTGCACTGGTAAACAATTTATAATAGCAGTTTGTGTTGTATTGTGATTAAGAGCTTAGCTTTGGAATCTTCACATTTTGCTGATTTACAATTAAATATCAAAAGCCTGTATTCATTATTTTTCTACTGACCTAAAACAAACAATCTCATTCACATTAACTAAATCAAAGAATAAGTAATATATGGAATATAACATTTATTATTTCTTGTTTGGTCCTGACTCAACAGTCCCTGATAAAAATACACCTAAGAAAATTTGAAAATGCAGAGTTTCACTGTTGTTTTGGATTTGACCAAAATCCAGATATTTTATTATTATACAACAATGACGCTGCAAACCGAATTGATGATGTCAGTGGATTTGTTAACACATCTTTTTCCATACAGTCCATTGATGTAAAGGAAATTTGATGTTGCCGATCATTTAGTTTCCAAAAATATTGTGGTGGCAGCAGTATATTTTGGTTACGCTTTTCCCAACAAGGACCGAGTTTGACAGCATCAAAAGAAACATGAAAGAAGCAAAGCTAATGCACAGTAAAAAGATGCCTCAGTCTTCAGAAAATAGAACCCTGGAATATCACTTTTTTTTACGAGGCAACTGAAAACATCTCTTTCAAAAGACACACCGGAATTGATCAGATGCGAACTTACAGGTGATGTGCATATATTGTTTTGTACGGATAATCCTGGGAATCTACCCCCTAACCTGGAGTCTCACACGCTACGCTGTACCAACTGATCCTCAGAGGACCACCGCACGTCGTTACACAGCCACCCAAGCCAAGCCATTTAAGGGCGGGGAGTTGCACAATGGTCTGGAAGACATTGAGACACACTTCATCCGGGACATCAGCTAAGCTCAGCAGCACCTTCTACTAGAGGGGTCTTCCTCTCCCTGTCCATCTCCCTGTTCCCTGTCAGCAGCGAGAGCAAGAAGAGCTGCATGCAGTGTCAACCAGTCCGACTGGTTCCTGTCAGGCCCTTGCCTAGGGCCGGGTTGGGGGGAGGGCTATCACATATTTTCCGTAGCCCAAAACACACACAACCCCAAATTAAAGTACTTAGACATTCCTATCCTCGATACATACACACACACACATATACATACAGTGGGGAGAACAAGTATTTGATAACCTGCAAAATCGGCAGTGTTTCCCACTTAAAAAGCATGTAGTCTGTAATTTTCAACTGTTCAACTGTGAGTTGAACAGTTGTATGATTCACACATTGTATGATTTTCAAGTAATTATTTTGCATTTTGTTGAATGACATAAGTATTTGATACATCAGAAAAGCAGAACTTAATATTTGGTACAGAAACCTTTGTTTGCAATTACAGAGATCATACGTTTCCTGTAGTTCTTGACCAGGTTTGCACACACTGCAGCAGGGATATTGGCCCACTCGTCCATACAGACCCTCTCCAGATCCTTCAGGTTTTGGGGCTGTCGCTGGGCAATATGGACTTTCAGCTCCCTCCAAAGATTTTCTATTGGATTCAGGTCTGGAGACTGGCTAGGCCACTCCAGGACCTGGAGATGCTTCTTAAGGAGCCACTCCTTAGTTGCACTGGCTGTGTGTTTCGGATTGTTGTCATGCTGGAAGACCCAGCCACGACCCATCTTCAATGCTTTTACTGAGGGAAGGAGGTTGTTGGCCAAGATCTCGCGATACATGGCCCCATCCATACTCCCCTCAATACGGTGCAGTCGTCCTGTCCCCTTTGCAGAAAAGCATCCCCAAAGAATGATGTTTCTGAGCCTGGGTCCTCTCTAGGTTTCTTCCTAAAATTCAACCTTAGGGAGTTTTTCCTAGCCACTGAAATTCAACACTACTGTTGTTTGCTCCTTGGGGTTTAAGGCCGGGTGTCTCTGTAAAGCACTTTGTGACAACTGCTATTGTAAAAAGGGCTTTATGAATACATTTGATTGATTGATTGATTGATGTTTCCACCTCCATGCTTCACGGTTGGGAAGGTGTTCTTGGGGTTGTACTCATCCTTCTTCTTCCCCCAAACACGGCGTGTGGAGTTTAGACCAAAAAGCTCTATTTTTGTCTCATAAGACAGCATGACCTTCTCCCATTCCTCCTCTGGATTATCCAGATGGTCATTGGCAAACTTCAGACGGGCCTGGAAATGCGCTGGCTTGAGCAGGGGGACCTTGCGTGCACTGCAGGATTTGAATCCATGATGGTGTAATGTGTTACTAATGGTTTTCTATGAGACTGTGGTCCCAGCTCTCTTCAGGTCATTGACCAGGTCCTGCAGTGTAGTTCTGGGCTGATCCCTCACCTTCCTCATGATCATTGATGCCCCACGAGGTGAGACCTTGCATGGAGCCCCAGACCGAGGGTGATTGATCGTCATCCTGAACTTGTCCCATTTTCTAATAACTGCGCCAACAGTTGTTGCCTTCTCACCAAGCTGCTTGTCTATTGTCCTGTAGCCCATCCCAACCTTGTGCAGGTCTACAATTATCCCTGATGTCCTTACACAGCTCTCTGGTGTTGGCCATTGTGGAGAGGTTGGAGTCTGTTTGATTGAGTGTGCGGAAAGGTGTCTTTTATACAGGTAACGACTTCAAACAGGTGCAGTTAATACAGGTAATGAGTGGAGACCAGGAGGGCTTCTTAAAGAAAAATTAACAGGTCTGTGAGAGCCGGAATTCTTACTGGTTGGTAGGTGATCAAATACTTATGTCATGCAATTAATTATAAAAAAAATTATACAATGTGATTTTCTGGATTGTTGTTTTAGATTCTGTCTCTCACAGTTGAAGTGTACCTATGATACAGACCTCTACATGCTTTGTAAGTAGGAAAACCAGCAAAATCGGCAGTGTATCAAATTCTTGTTCTCCCCACTGTATATACACATAAATACACACACATAGATATACACACACACACACACACACACACACACACACACACACACACACACACACACACACACACACACACACACACACACACACACACACACACACACACACACACACACACACACACACACACACACACACACACACACACACACACACACACACACACACACACACACACACACACACACACACACACACACACAGATACACACACATAGATACACACACACACACACACAAATATTCCCACACACATACATATACACACAGAGTAACACAGATTCCTTTGGCACAGCAAACACCACATACAAGATCTGAAAATCTATTGACAGCTTCAGTGTAATGTTAAGGCTAATGTTCTACGGTACTAAGGAGTTGGTCACCTGTCGTCTCTTCAGAAATTATATTTTCTTTCATTTAAATTATAAGAATTTCAGGCAAACATGACAGGGAAGATCTTCACAGGCCTCAACTGCCTAACTGGCTCCCCTGTCTGGCTACGTCTGCCTGCTCTGCCACAGACAGTTCGGCGGGAATCCCCGAGGGTCCCGGTGTAGCAGAGGGGAACTCCCATCAGACCCACTTAAGGTCATTAAACGCAATCAGCGTTAGCCATTCTTCTCTCAGGTGAGAGGCTCATTCAATTTACAGCATCAAGGGGAGCACACCTGCTAATTACTGAACCACAAGGCCGCCCGCCAGACACCGTGCTGTGCAACTGAACACGGCGCCCAGTGACAGCCCATTCCGTTGTGCCTTGTCTGAGATTTCTTTTGCAAACCAGCATCAAGTCGGTTTGACCAACATTCATAGTTTTGACAAAGGTTGCAAAGATACTCCACAGTGTCGTGGCAAGGGAACCTAACGGGAAGTGAACTTGACTTACTCTAAAAACAGCCTTTACGCTTGAAACAAACAAACATCCTTGTGTTGTCATCCAAAGCGACTTGTTTTCCAAGCTATATAAGACAATATTTTACGTACTGTGGGCTTTGAAAGGACCAAAACGCTTAACAAGGTTTGTGTTTTTATTTTGGCCATGAAAAATGTGTTACTGGCATCCCCTTTGCTCCAACAGCTAAAAATGTTAAAATAGGGATTACCCTTTGTGGCACAACCTCAGGATGGGACCACAGTATCAGGATTGGTTCCAGCCTGACTGTTAACCCACGGAACTAAAGACTTGGCACAACCTTGGCAAGGTTTCCAAGTCAGCGTGGCTCATTGAACAAAGTCATTGACGGCAACTAGATGCCCGGATGTGCACCGCCAGAGGAAAAACCCAGAAACCTGCCAACATGACAGGGATAGTATGGTGTGTCAAACACTTACCGATGTAAATTCAAAATCCTTCTGATTTACTTGGTTCAGGATGTATTCGATTCGGAACTGGTGTGCTGGGTTGGCTAACTGGACTGGGGGCATGAGTGTACTCATGGCTGTAACTATAGTCTGAAATGGAAGAATAAGAGAAAAACATTCAAACTAAATTGAGAAGATGGAATTAACGTATACATTTTCAAATGTGTCAACGATTTGCTCTATCGGGCCACTAAAACACCTGATGTAAATTGCCATCAAGAAAAGAAAAACCATCAGAAACCAGTTGCTTACCTCTATAGCTTCTTTTATGTTGTTTTTTATGTCTTGAATCTTCTGTTTTTTCTCCCTGGGAAGCATGAACATCAAGTCAGTTACTGTACAACAATATACCACTAAATGTCATTCTGATTAATATAACGGTTGTGAAATGCTTGACACTAAAACACCAACCGGCAGATTGGCAATCTTTAGTCATTGCCAAAATCTGCCAAACCTAAATTGATACATACAAATATATTGCCGATGTGAGCGATTATGCAAGAGCAGATAGCTGTATGACAAGGGAGGCTGCACTACATTCCTCACGCTAACACCCTGAAAACACAGTTCAAAATAAACAGCCATCCCAACCTCCCAAACAGCCTTCTCCCCAACTGGCTCCTCCCATTTTCTTCCCTCTCTCTAGTATTCTAGCCCTCCCCACCTCCATATTCTCCTTCTGCTCTACAGCACCTAGTCCTGACTTTAATTAAATAAGTCCAACCTTCTATTTGTAGGGGCAGACTGAGGCAACAACTGTCAGAGACTCAATGTATTTATCAAAAAGAAACCCCAGGGAACACTAAACACACCACATCTGTCCGGAATGGACAAAGACGATCTGCAACAGGTCCCTGTTGTTTGTGTCAGCTAGTGCCTTTTTTACCAATGTTTTCAAACTGAACTATTTGTATTAGGTGGTCGGTAAAATATGAGCTGCATTTAAAGTGGAGGCAGTGGTGCTTTTATGACTAATATAAATGTCCCCTGTGGCACAATAATGTTGATCGGATCTTATTAGGACTTCTCAGATATGCCATGTGGAAGCCATGGCCCTTTGACTGCTCGTTATAGTTCCGGAATTATCTGAATCATTGAGTACATGATCAGTAATATGTACAAAATGGCCGCAGTAAGTAACCTCAACATAAAAAGAAATGTAGCCTGCATGGACTAATATTGTTGGTGGAAACAAAAGCTGAGGCAAATTACTCTCCTTAAAATGTTCTACAGTATTGGTGTTATATCACATACTATATTGACAATGAAAGGAAAAAAATAAAAGTAGCATGAGTAGCCAATGTATGGGATTTCAAACTAGGCCTGTTCAAAAACAACTTCAAGGGCGTGTTGTAAATTTGGAGCTATCTTACCAACCACATGTTTTAACAGTTCATAAAATAGGCAATTCTTCGAGCAATACTCTAAATATACCTTAAGAGGAGTTTCATCTATAAGGATAACTAATAATATAGTTTCTTTGGTAAGACATTCATATACTCTGGGGTGGGATGCAGTTTTCACATATTTTAACCCTAGTCAATCATACCTAAATAACTGGAAACAGATAATATGGGCAATTAGTCAATTTAGCCAATGTTCACCTTCACTCTAGCAAAACCCCTCACAGCAACTTTACAGTTCCTTGCTTCCATAATCCATTTTGTTTTTCTATTTCACTTGCTAGAGTACACATATACCCATATAATTTGACAAAAGCATTTACAGGGCTTTATTTCTCAGCAGTTTTAAATGTATGCTTCTTTCCTATCAAGGTATCTGTTGCCTAGACAAGCTAAACCCCAATATTTACGAAAGGGCATTTATACCCCTAGAGCAAGCGTTTTTACTGCTGAACCTGGTCAACTCAGATGAAAAAAATGACACCCTTGGGTTGTGTGAACACAGTGAACACAGGTCTGTTCAACCTGATAGTGTGGATTATTATGGCATTCACACCTATTTACAGATGCTCATCTAAATCAAGAATTTACCTGAGAGAATCTTTACAATTTTTCTAGGAGTTTAGTTAAAACAATGAAGACCCCTACAGCCACTCTATAATGTGCTTAACATGGTTTTCCAAAAATGTATGAAAAAAGAGACAAGAAAATAATACTTACTCTGCATTGAAACCATTCACATGCAATATTCGCATCTGTTTGACGATTGTGCTCTTCCCAGATTCACCAGCACCTGTTAACACAGAACAAAAAGATATGGGTCTAAGGAAATCCTAAAACAACCACATTAACTGACTGGGCTCTCTTCAGGGCAATACAAAAACATAAATTCATTCTCTCTTCAGCCATGTAAGAACCAACAATTAGGGCCCAGAGTTTGACCTGCTCAGATCACAAGGTCAGGAAAAACCTCTGACCCTAGTGATGGCTGTCAACTAGCCACAGGGCATGGAATTCTGGGATATTCAACACAGCCCTTCTCCAGTCATGGAGGAACAGAGGAAACAAATAGTGTCCCATGCATGCTAACAATATGCTACTTGCTAGATGAAATTGAAAGGCAAAGAGACCACATCCCAACTCGGGCCAGTGGGACATTTTTTATATTTCACACCCAAGGATATCACACCATCGATGAAGCAAACTGACTAGGTCGACCATTCATACAAACCAAAGTCCAGATTCAATCCAAAATGGTAACCCAGTTTAAGGGATAGAGCCAAACACAAGGTTCTGATGGTTCAACATAAATATATATCCACACAGCTCTGAAATGTATCTTTTATTTCAGACAGTGAAAATGGTTTGGTTATCCATAAGTTAATTCTAGCAGTGCTTGAAGAATGTTGCCTTAGGCCCTACCACAGTTAAAAGCCTGAATCATCATCCCTTTGATCAGGCAGGAATCAATGATTGAAGGAACCAAAGTTTGCTTTCACGCCTTGGACCCCAGCAAGGCAACCGAATTAAAGACTAACTGGATTTTGGAAGAACTATTAGCATACTGCATGATTTTAGGTGTTTTTAAATTATAATTCAGTAAAATACTACTCATTGCTAGGCCACGTGAAACAACAAAACAATGTATCTGTTCATTCCAGACATAACCCTCACAACACATACTGTAGTAATAATAATAATAATAATAATAATAATTACAACACTATGCAAATATAAATCAATCACTATGTAACAACATGGTAATTCCTGTAAGCTGCTGTTACTGGAGTAATTAGTGGTAGTAAATAGGCGGAAATGAAGGCAATGTATTGCGCCAGGCTCATTGTCAAATCATTCCTCCTGTTAGCAACAATTATGAAAAGCCCTCCAAGGAGAACCAAGTGTATGGTGAGGAAAAGAGTACAGTCCTGAAGCGAATTTTTGTAGGCTGCACTCTTAGGTAAGTCAGGCCTGGGCACACATTGATAGGCGTACACCAGCAGTCATAATTCATCCAGTCAGGAGGCATCATATATAACAATGTTGCTTTGGACAAAATGTGTGGCTTATCATGGCCAACCATGCATTGTGCTTCATGACAGGCATGCATTGAACCAAGTACTGCCAGTGTAAGCCTACTAAAAGAACAAGCTGCTATGAAAAATGACAGCACAACCAAAGTTAAAACGCACTGCAATATAACAAACTGAATAGCCTTTGTGCTTTGTGGCCAACCTTGGAGGAACATGTTCATAAAAAAAAGAACTGTCATGAACAATGCCAGACACTTAGCTGTCCCTCTTATTTGCGACAATATCTATAAGGCTGGGATTTCCACATTGATCATCACATGAAACACTTAACAAATAACTTAGCATGTGAGAAACCTACCTAATAGTAGTAGCCGGTGAGTTGCTCGGTATATCTGCTTGTCTTTTTGAAGCTGTTTCTCTATCTTTTTATTTGCTTCCCTCTGTGCCTTCTCTTCATTACGTTGGTCTTCGGTCTTACTATTGCCCAGACAACCCATCTTCCCAAAAACCCAATAAAAGGTTCGGGAGAGGGGGGATTAATATATTAAATAAATAATTCTAGATTCCTAGAGTGGCACAAAACAAAAACACCTTGCTCAAAATTGGTGACATTTATATTGACAGGTGCAGAATAAACCCCCTGTAACGTGTGGATGGCCTCTCCAGACTGTACCCTAGTTATTACTGTTAATTATCTATAGGCTAATAGATCATTCAGGGAGCACGGAGTGATGGTGCTAATGACGACACCCGGGCCGCCCTCCCAGACTGTTGATTCCTACAATGTGTTCACTGTAAATCCGCAATGAAGTCATAAAGAATCATTTCAACGTGGATATGATTCTTCGGGGCTATAATGTACATGAATGATCTCGAGCCTGAATTCCCACGACGTCTTGTCGTGGAGCTCAAATCCACACTGAAATCTAGCAAATGTCTCCTCCAGAACCCATCATCGGTTTCACTGCCATTCAAAACATTTGCTGTTCCATCAAAGCGTATTTCCTCTTTTCTATTGCAATCCGTCCTCAAGCCTTGCGAGACGGGCAAAGCAGATACAGGGAGGATCAATTTTTAAAAAGCATACTATTTCCACAAAAATGACGGCATGTTGGTCATGACGAGAAGGTTCCTTCTTCATCCAAACGTCTTATAAATCCAGGAGACAACGATTTTGTTGTAACCTTGTCAATTATATCCTGTTTTAGTCAATTATAATAATGTATTTCCCCTCTCACAGATGTTGGTTGCTTTGCGGTCTGTCCAGATCAAAAGGCCTTTCTCTCGGTCGTTTTCTTTACCGCTGTAATTTGTATTTCTCCTCGCATCGGTAAGCTTTTCTGGACGAACAATGACTCAAGTACGTCTTCTTGCGATGCAATTTTCCCGATTCATATATATTTATGAAAATCCTCCGTTATTTTTCTGATTCTCGAGGGTAGAGCCTGCTGTCAATCTAAGCTTTGTATTCCTTTTGAATTCGTATGGTAGATACATGTGCATATATGAACATACCGCGGTATATAATCATTGAATCCAGCGATGACAGTTATTTTTTCATGTAAAGGCCAGACCTGCACTTGAATAAATGTGAATAAATTCTTTTCCTATAAGTATTTTTTTGTATTTTTTTCCTTTTCTCTGAGAATTATACATTGAGATAGATAGCGTTGAAGAGATGGGGTGGGGCAAACAGCTCTCACTGAACCCTGGGAACGACCAGAGTTTAATCACATGATTGCCCAAAACGTCATGAAGTTGCGATTCCGAAGAGAAAAGGCGCCCTCTTTGAAGAAATGATCTTCCATACACAGCAAGTATGCTACTGTAACACAACAGATTCATTGTAACTATTACAAAAATGGATAGGCTACAAATGCATTAAAACCTGCGGCTATTCATATTTGATTTCTTTACTCCCCCTGAATCTATGGCTATTTTGATGGCATTGAAATTATGATTGACCCATCAAAAACAAAACAAAAATCCATATAAAAATATTGAGTTTACAGTTTATTACAGTTTTATAACTGTAATAAACAGTTATAAATCGTGTTAGTCAATCTGTTCTGCCAGTACCAAATGGACACACTCAACATCTCAAGCAGTGTTGCATATTATCAATCCCTTTAACTAGGTGCACATTTCTACAGTGCATTCAGAAAGACTTCACTATTTCCACATTTTGTAATGTTACAGTCATATTCTAAAATATATTACATTGATTATCAATCAATACACAATACCCCATAATGCACAAGCATAAACAGGTTTAAGAAATGTTTGCAAATGTATAAAAAAAATTCTCTGCTCAAAAACAAAGAGAACGCAAATAACACATCGATGTGAATGATGAATTAAATATATTCAAGATCAAAAACTTTACTGTACATTGTGTAATTCATTCAGAACAAAATGAAGTAACAACGGTCAATGAGAACCAAAATCACCAAACCATTGAGGGCCGGATTCAAACTCACACATTTGAAATCACAGGCTGTGATTTCATCACAGCAACTCATAATGTGACTCAGTAGTGTGTACGGCTCCCACGTGCCTGTATGCACTCCCAATAACGTCTGGGCATGCTCCTGATGAGACAGCAGATGGTGTCCTGGGAGATCTCCCTCCATACCTGGATCAGGGTATCAGTGAGCTCCTGGACAGTCTGTGGTGCTACTTGGTGGCGGTGGATGCACCAATCCAAAATATCCCAGAGGTTCTCAATTGGATTCAGGTCTGGGGAACATGAAGGCCAGCCAATGGCATCAATGCCTTCGTCATCCAGGAACTGCCTACACACTCTGGCCACATGAGGCCGGGCATTGTCCTGCAACAGGAGGAACCCAGGGCCCACTGCACCAGCGTATGGTCTGACGATGGGTCTGAGGATTTCCTCCCAGTACTTAATTGCATTCAGGGTACTGTTGGCTAGCACAAGGAGGTCTGTGCGAACCTCCAAGGACATGCTTCCCCAGACCATCACTAACTCACCACTAAACCCATCACACTGGATGATGTTGCACACAGCGTAATGTTCACCACGGTGTCTCCAGACTATTTCACGTCTGTCACGTGCTCTGTGTGAACCTGCTCTAATCTTTGAAGAGAATGGGGTGCCAATGGTGGACCTGCCAATTCTGGTGTTCTCATTTGAATGCCATTCGAGCTGCCTGGTGCTGGGCTGCAATCACAGGTCCTACTAGCGGACGTTGGGCCCTCATGCCACCCTCATGGGTTCTGTTTCTGACAGTTCTGTCATAAACACGTACACCAAAAGGGTGCTGGATGGCATTTTGTGAGGTTCCTCCTGTTCCTCCGGCAACAAAGGAGCAAATACCGTTCCTGCTGCTGGGTTGATGACCTTCTATGGCCCTGCCCAGCTCTCTTAGTGTAAAGGCCCTTCTCCTGGTATCTCCTCTATGCTCTTGAGACTGTACTGGGAGACACTGTGAACCTTTGTACGACGGCACGTATTGATGTGCCATCCTGGAGGTGCTGGACTGCCTACGCAACCTGAATGGGCTGCAGATACTGCCTCATGCTACCAGCAGTGACAAGGACACTAGCAAAACACAAAACATGAGAAGAATCAATCAGGAAGGATAAGGAGAGAGAATTTGTCTGTAGCCACCACCTGCAAAAAACATTCCCTGTTTGGGGGTTGTCTTGCTGTTGCCTCTCCAGTGCACCTATTGTCACATTCATTTGCACTAAAACAGGTGACAATGATTCACAATCGCTTATTCTTCCTGACTGGACTGATTGATATCCCATCACAGTATAACTTGGCGTTATACTGTGATGATTCCCTGAATTTTCCCAATGCCCAGTTTGATATTGATATCAGCAACACATTTTAAAAAGCTGGGATAGGGGCAACAAAAGACAGGAAAAGTTGTGTAATGCTAAAAATACAACCTCACAACTAATTAGGTTATTGGCAATGGGTCAGTAACATGATTGGGTATAAAAAGAGCATCCCAGAGAGGATGAGTATTTCAGATGTAAAGACAAGGAGGGGCTCACCACTCTGTGAAGGACTGCGCAGGCAAATAGTGCAACAATTTAAGAATAACGTTTCTCATCTACGGTACATAATATCCTTAAAAGTTTCAAAGAATCCAGAGAAATCTCTGAACGCAAGGGACAAGGCAAAAAACCAATATTGGATGGCTGTGATCTTCGGGCCCTCAGGCTGCACTGTTTTCTGTAGTGCAAATCACTGCATGGGCTCAGGTACACTTGCAAAAATGATTATCTGTGAACACAGTACGTAGCTGCATCCACAAATGCTAGTCAAAATGATACCATGCAAAGAAGAAACCATATATAAACACAACATCCAGAAACACTGCTGCCATTTCTGGGCCTGAGCTCATTTATGATGGACTGAAGTGAAGTGGAAAAATGTCATGTGCTATGACAAATCAAAAATTGAAATTATTTTTGTGAATCATGGACACTGCGTCCTCCAGATTAAACAGGATAGGGACCACCTGGCTTGTTATTAGTGCACAGTTTAAAAGCCAGCATCCGTTATGGTATAGGGGTGCATTAGTGCACATGGCATGGTTGACTTGCACATCTATGAAGGAACAATTAATACTGAACAATATATACAGGTTTTGGAGCAACACATGCTGCCATCCAGGCGACGTCTTTTCAGGGAAGGCCTTGCTTCTTTCAGCAAGACAATGCCAAACCACATTCTGCACATATTACAACAGCATGGCTCCAAAGTAAAAGAGTCAGGGTGCTAAACTGGCCTGCCTGCAGTCCAGACCTGTCACCCACTGGAAACATTTGGTGCATAATAAAATGAAAAGTATGACGAAGGAGACCCCAAACTGTTGAGCAGCTCAAATCCTAAATGCAGACAGGGTGACCATCTTGGATTAAGTTTCTCTCAGCACTCTTGTAAAGCCCAAAAATACAACCACACTTTGGTCCTCTTAAAAGGCTAATAAATCTCCCAAGCACCATTACTGCCTTTCGCCATGTTTTCACACAAAAACAAAACCCACGATGCAGGCGGTGCCTGCGTCTGAATGTTGCTAACTTTGGTTGATGCTGGAGAGTATTTACCATGTGTTTTTGAAACCACTGTGATCAAACAAAGTTTTAATGATAATTACAATTTGAAACGGTAATATTAATCATCAGGAATTCTACTGTGGTTTATCAGGAAACTGGTAACCATTTCATCCCCAGTTTTGGTGTTCCTCAAGGCTCGGTTTTGGGACCACTTTTGTTTTCACTATATATACTGCCACTGGGTGATGTAATCTGGAACCACAATGTCAATTTTCACTGCTATATTGATGACCCACAGTTGTATATTTCGATGAAACATGGAGAATCCCCAAAATGAGCTACTTTGGAAGCATATGTTTCTGACAAGAAGTGGATGACAGAGAACCTTTTGCTTTTAAAAACAGAAATGCTTGTTTTAGGACACAAATCTCACAGTGAACCTTGGTAGTTGTATGGTCGTATCCCAAAAAACTAAGAAATCTTGGCGTTACCATATGCCCTAATTGCTCCTTTGATGAAAATATAAAATATATTTCAAGAGTGACTTTTTCCATCTTTGGAACATTGCAAAAATCAGAAACTTGTTATTAAAAGAATTATGCAGAAAAACGAATCCATGCTTATGCTACTTCAGAAGTAGATTAGTGCAATGCTCTTCTCTCCAGTTACTCTGATAAATCAGTAAATAAACTTGTGCTGAACACAGCTACTCTTGACACATTAGCCTCTTTATACTGGCTGCCTGTTAAGGCTAGGGCTGATTTGAAGGTGTTAACCTATAAAGCATTACATTGACTTGCTCCTACTTACCTTGCTGAATTGGTCCAGCTGTACATACCTACATGTAACCTAAGATCACAAGGTGCAGACCTTCTAATTGTACCCTAGAATTTCTAAACAAACAGCCAGAGGCAGGGCTTTCTCCAGCTTCACTAGCTTCACTAGTTTGGAAGTGTCTACTAAATACTTCTCTCTTCAGCATGGTCTATGATTAAATGTAGTCTGGCCCTGGGGCTTGAAGGTGAACATAAAGGCTTGGATACAGTCCACCATTGCTGGCTTTGCCAGACAGGCTCTCATCTCCACTGGGATGACCACTCTCTAATGTCATCCAGGGGCGGAATCACTGGCTTATTGTTGTTCTCCATTGCAGTCCTCGTCCTCCTCCTTTGTAAATCTAAGGCGTGTGCTCTCTAAATGTTCCTTGTGTCCTGCTCTGTTTTAACTTAACTTAGGAGGACATGAGCCCTTGGACCACACCTCAGGACAACCAAGCCCAAAAGATTCTTAGCTGTCCCTGTCCAAAGTCCTCCTGGCTGTCGCAGATTAAGTAGCAGGTGATACTTGATGATTTCGGCTGCCACTCCACTCCGACCATTCCTCCCCTAGATTGTCCCTGTTCTTGTCCATCTGGTCATGCTTCTGATGTGGATTATGTTTAACAAACTCTGGACACAGTCCACATGCATTCATTAATTACTGCAATATGTAATCTTAAAATGTTCACTCGGCACAGCCAGAAGAGGACTGGCCACCCCTCAGAACCCGGTTCCTCTCTAGGTTTCTTCTTTCAGCCCTTTATACAGAGGTTTTTCCTAGCCAATGAGCATCAACCTGTTGTTGCATGCTCTTTGGAGTTTCAGACCAGGGGTTTTGTAAATGTACTTTGTGACAATGTTGATGTACAAAGGGCTTTACAAAATGTGTGATTGATTGACTGAAGTCTTCTTTGGTATCATGCTACAGGCATTGCACACCTGTATTTTTTAAGTTTCTCCTATTCTTCTATGCTAAACCTTTAAAACTCTTTCAAGTTGGAATGGGGAACGTCTTTGCATTTCCAGGTTTCTCCAGAGATTTTTGATTGGGTTCAAATCCTGGCTCTGACTGGGCCGCTCAAGGACATTTACAGACTTTACTTTTGTTCTGTTAGAAGGTGAACCTTTGACCTTGTCTGAGGTCCTGAGTGCTCTGGAGCAGGATCTTCCTGTACTTCGTTCTGTTCATCTTTCCCTTGATCATGACTAGTCTCCCAATTCCTGCTGCTGAAAAGCATCCCCACAGCATTATGCTGCCTCCACCCAGATTCTGCTTTCTCACAACAAAAACTGTCCCAACAGTTCAATGCTTCATACAGGTTACAGATAATTTATTTTGTAAAGAAAATTCTACATATTTCCAATTAAAAGGAACAGTTGGGTGTTTCAATTGTTATTTCATGTACCAGATCATAGACCCGCTGCCATAGTATTAGTTAATCAAATACTTGTTACAAAGTGACTAAAGCACAAGTGTCAAATCTTTCATGATTAATGTTCTTCAATTTGCACCAAGTTTCTTTTATGGCTTTTGCCACTAGCGTAAGTGGAGCCAGCCTAGAAGAGCGAATGTCACTGACTGACTGTTAAAACGGCTAGTGGCAAAAGCCATACAAGTTTATAGATGCTATTTGTGGTGGAGGTAAACTTAATAAGAAACATTAGTCAGTTTAAGACAATGCTTAATGGTGTGTAGCAAAATATCCAAACTTGGCATGATGTTAATGCATGACAAAATGATCTAACGGCAAGAAGCTGTACCTACAGTTCAGAAGTGTATAGCTCTGTGGTGTAGTGGTTAAGTAAATAGCCTCTCACTGGGGAGACCCAGGTACGAATCCAGTGTGGACAACAACATTCCTCACTTCTAATTGGGGGCTGACTGAATAAGGCTTGCCTGGTTCTTTTTCTGTTTTTTATTTGGCAGAGAGACTAATTCATTACATTATTTTCTGAGTAACTGTCTCTTCCAGTTCTGGTAGCTGTGATGATTTGATCATACTTTTGTACAATGCACACATTGCCCTACAAGTCTGCCCTACAATATTTCATCGTTTTTATTTAAAATACCATTCACAATGGCACCATCACTACATTTTGTCAAAGTTTGGTCTTTTAGATTTTTACCATACGGTCAAACTGCTCCCACAACAGCTCAATAGGGTTGAGATCTGGTGACTGTGCTGGCCACCTCATTACAGACAGAATACCAGCAGATTGCTTCTTCCCTAAATAGTTCTTGCCTAGTTTGGAGCTGTGCTAATGGTCATTGTTCAATTGCAGGAGGAAATTGGTTCCAATCAAGCACCATCCACAGGGTATGGCATGATAGCCTTCCTTCTTGAAGACCCCTTTTAACCTGTACAAATCTCCAAATTCACCACCACCAAAAGCACCCCCAGACCATCACATTGCCTCCAACACACTTGAGAGAGGGCGTCTAGGACTCCTCCAGCATCTTTACATTTAGTCTGCATCTCTCAAATGTTTTTTTGTGATTCAAACACCTCAAACTTAGATTTGTTTGTCTAGTGTCTGTTATTTTGCCCATTTGAATCTTTTCTTTTTATAGGTCAATCAGAGATTTTTCTTTGCAACTCTGCCTAGAAGGCCAGCATCCCCGAGTCGCTTGTTCACTGTTGACATTGAGACTGGTGTTTTGCAGGTACTATTTAAAGAAACTGCCAGTTGAGGGCTTGTGAGGCATCCATTTCTCAAACTAGACACTAATGTATTTGTCCTCTTACTCAGTTGTGCACCAGAGCCTCCCACTCCTTTTTTATTCTGGTTAGAGAAAGATTGTGCTGTTCTGTGAACGGAGTAGTACAATGTTGTACGACATCTTCAGTTTCTTGGCAATTTCTCATATGGAATAGCCTTCATTTCTCAGAACAAGAATAGACTGACGATTTTCGAACCCACAATTGCTGATGATACTTAACTAGTGAAAAAAGGCCAGATTTATTGTTTGTTTCATCAGTACAACCGTTTTCAGCTGTGCTAACATAATTGCAAAAGGGTTTTCTAATGATCAATTAGCCTTTTAAAAATGTAAACTTGGATTAGCAAACACCAAGTGCCATGGTTGGTTGATAATGGGCCACATTCTGCATTCTTTGAAAAACAAGGATTTTTCTAATTGACCCCAAACTTGAATCGTAGTGTATGTGTGTAGGTTATTTTCCTTTTTTTAATAAATTAGCAAATGTTTCTAAAACTGCTGTTTTTGTTTGGTCATTATGGAGCAATGTGTGTAGACTGTTGGGGGGGGGGGTTCTAATGGATTTGAGAATAAAGCTGTAACATAAAATGTAGAGTAAATGAAGGGGACTGAATACTTTACAAATGCACTGTATATGGTGTGAAGACAGGGTCTGTTTCAGAATCAAGGCAATTTCTGAAGTACTATAACTTGAGGTACTTAGAAGTTGACTTGGACTATGGTGAACTGAAAAGACAAGCTAAAAACGCTAGGGAAGATTGCATTTTTGTTTATGAGCTTACACTTACATGAAGGAAAAGTATCCTTTAATCAAGGTAAAATGGTAAAAAAAAAAAAAACTGGTTCAAGAAATAAAAACAGTTCTCATAATTATCACAAGAAAAACAGAGTGGTTTAACATGTATTTTAAATAATCAATTCTGTGGCCTAGGGTGTTCCAGAAATTAAGCGGCTCTCTCTGGTGCACATATAGCGCTCCAGTATTTGTTTGAAACTAACCTATTGCTATTTCAACTCTCTCCTCTATCTTGTGCCTCAGCACAATTATTTTAGCAGTGAAACTGAAGTGAAAAAAGTGAAAAGAAACAAATCCAATATTCAAATGCAATGCCAAAAGTCCTTCTAGTATGGGCAGAATGTTTTAACAATTTTAAGCCTTTCAACAATCAAACCCGAAGCCTTTCAACAATCAAACTGGATTCTAGGATTTGACTTGAAACATTTTTGTAAACGGAGCTGGCCTAGAAGAGTGAATGTCTCTTACTGAGTCCGTCCATCCCTGACTGACTTACTGACAGACTACCCTTTGTTAAATAGCGTAGTGGTTAGAGACGCGGGCTACGGAACAACAGGTCCTGCGTTCGACTCCTGTAGCAGTCAGCACACAGACAAAAACTGTAATAGGAAGCCTAAAACAAAACAGTTCTGGTGGATATAAGGATTTGTTCAGGAAAAACAAACACTTCGCAGCCTGTCAGTTATAAAAATATCGTCACCTATATTGACAGATACTCAATGTAATTCACGAATGGTTAATTAGCTGTTAAAACGGCCAGTGGTAAAAGCAGATTTGTTCAGAATAGACAAAAACTTTGCTGGCTACAACCTTCTGTAGCTACGAGAAGCCTAAAATTCAACTGTTAACTCTAGTGATGGCCAAACAAGGCTTCATTAGCGTTATTTTAGAAGCAGGATTTTATGCTGGCAGCACTCAGATTTTCATTATCACAATAAAAACCATCATTGACATTTAGAAGGCCATATAGTTAATCTAGTATGTAAAAAAAAATTAAAAGAACAGATAAGAACAACATTGGAACGGACATTAAACATAAAATAACAGACTAGATTGTGAACTATATTTCCTTATATAATTCTGAGTTATCGCTGCTAGCATAATAACCTGCTGCTAGAAGAACGGCCATCACTACTTAACTGTTATATTGCGACTATTTCTGGTGGATTTTTGAATTAAGTCTTAGCATTTCTTCAGGATAGTCAAACGCTTCGCTTGCTACATGATTCTCTCATCTTTTCACTTAATGTAAAAGTCTGTTATCTTCACCTATATTGATACAGTAGTTATTGTATCAATGTCATTCACGAATGGCAAATAAGCTGTTAAAACAACCAGTGGCAAAAGCCATGCAGTTAATAGATGCTATTTGTGGTGGAGGTAAACTAAATAAGAAACGTTACTAAGTTTAACACAATGCGTAATGGCGTCTAGTGACATATTACTGGCTAACACCCTTTTAAAACGACACCTGGCAAATGATCAGCTCTGTGGTGTTGTGGGTCAAGACACAGCCTTTCATGTAGGCGACCTAGGTTAGAATCTTGAGAGGGCAGCCATGATCAACACTTTCTATTGCAGGCCGGCTGAACTAGGTTTGCCTGGTTTCTTGTTTATCTGGCTAAGAATAAAGATAAAATGTGGAACTGTGAGAAAAGCGATCTTTGTTACTCAAATGGGCCTAATGTAAGTCAGTGGAACTATATAACTGTGATCCTGCCTATGAGGTAGATGAATGGTGAATGTTGTAAATGAAGATGAGCAGCTAAATGATTTGGGGGTGTCACGAACAAATTACACTTTGTATTTAACTGAACTTTGAATAATGATGTTTGAGTCATTTTGATATAATGCACCAGCAGCATACAGAACAATCTGGTAAGACAAAGAAAATGTTATTGCTCCTTAAAAAGTACTCCTCATTACAAATATTAATTCCAAAGTCTGAAAGTTATGTCAGTATACATTATATAGTAGCCTAGGGTGATCTGGATATATGTATGCCTATAGTTACTGTATATACTACTCTACATCTATTTATATTTAGTATCGTTGTTTTGCTACAGAAATGTGTCTTATTAGACATGGGTTCGGTATCTGAGAAGATCCATGTTGACAATGGGTCACATTGTTCTGGGTATTTATGGAACATGGATATGCACACTTTCAAAGAATAAAGCTAAAAAAAAAACATCATTAGCATTCATTACATTAACAAGAAACACAACATTAAAAATGTTTTCAGAGCTCTGAGACACTTAAGTTGTTGAATAAAGGCATAATATTGTATCATTTTGGAATTGTGACTTTAGGCGGAAAAGCACGTTAACCCTCACAAGGCTTGCATCCCCGGACGTCACCCTAGTCGTGTCCTCAGAGTACACAGTGATTAGTGGGACGTAGTCAAGGAAGGCCACCGAATGTCCACCGCAAAGACCCTCAACCCTGGGGGCTTCCCCCAAAGCATGCAGGTCCCACCCTGTACTGTTCTCCCCCTTCAACCACGACCGACTGCCCACATACCACTCCAACTCAATCACCAAGTATCCTGACGTCACCACAGTGGTTGGCCCGATCTCCAACGCTGACAGGACAGCCTACAGCGAAGAGATTAGAGCCCTGATCCAAGTGGTGCCAGGTAAACAACCCCTTCCCACGACAGAAAAAAACAACAACTACATTGACTTCGGGAAACGGAAGAGAAACCGTGCCCCCTTTATTCGTTGGGGGTCTTGTTGAACTGCGTGTCCATCACTGAGGACCGTAAAAATGGTCCAACCACACGGTCACCACAGTTAAGTAGAACCGCAAACGACTCAAGGGTTCCGGCATGTCCCAGAGGACCGTCACAAACTGGTAAATGCACCATGGAGCATTCTCTCAGACTACATCATCACCTGTGCAACTGCCCGCAATCTTATGTCTGTTCAGGGGCTGGTAAGGTAACCAAGACACATTCACCAGAGCAAGCTTTCACTCCATAAAGGGTCCTGCAGAAATATCCAAAAGATCATCATAATGGACCACAGTCACCCAGGACATGGGACATTCACGCTGGTACCATTTAACAGAAACAGGCTAGGAGCTTCACAGCCAGGACATAGGGAATGGAGAAAAGCATCTACCCCCAGGACAAGTTGAATCAGATCATGAAACTGATGAATCAGACCACCAGAGTATTGAATCAGAACGTCTAAAATAATCTTGAGGGTACCTAGTTTTTGGGTTTTCCTGTCTTTGTGGGTATATCAGGTCCCCACACGTACACATGGAACACACACACATTCACTGGCTCTCTCTCACACACACACACACACACACACACACACACACACACACACACACACACACACACTCAGTCCACAATGCTGTACCATGTACATTGTGAACACTTCCATCTTGTTATATTCTGTCTCCTTGATTTAGTATTTGTTATTGTATTTGTAAACATGTATTTCATACTTGTTTTGACTTTCTCTTCCTTGTCTTACATTAGAATCACTTTATTTAAACAACTGCGTTGTTAAGGAGCGGATACACAAGCATTCCGCTACACCCACGCAAACATCAGCCAAACAACAAAACATTGAAACACTGAAACAAGCGCACTGAGGTTGTCATCACATACTGCTTGTGGCTGACTGTTTTTAAACCTGCATGACTAGTGTATTTCAGTCTCAGAGGCCATACAGTTCATCTGTTTGAGTCTGCAACTGTCCTACTTTGCTTGTAACTTAGATAAAAGGGCAGTTTTTCTAAAGGCAACAGTGCTAAGGTTTTCCTTGTGATTCAGCAGGCACTCCATTCATTCCATGTAGGGCCTAGTGTCTACTGGTTTTCAGGTTGTCCTTACAATCAGTATCCAATTAAGGCTTAGACAGCCACGTGAGGTGACCCTAACTGCTCAGTGACCCTTATCCATCAAGTAAAAAAAATATTAAAAATCTCAATGGAATTAGTTAGACACCTTTATAATACAGTTTAATGCAGGGCTAGGCCAATGTCTTACTTTACTAACACTTCATGTAAGGATGGAATTACTGTAACACTTCACGAAAACAGTAGGGACGGGGAAATAAACATCCATAACAAAGGACAAAGTAGAGATAGATATATATAAAAAGGATTTTCCTCAGACAGTAAGCTGTTACAAGAAACCATAAGTAGTTCGATGTTACATTTTAGTAATTCAGCAGATTCTTTAATCTCTTGAGCAAATTTCTATTAGCGTTAAGTGCCTTGTTCAATGGCACAGTAACATTCGTTTTCACCTTTCTGGCTCAAGGATTGTAACCAGTGCCCTTTCATTGACTGAACCAACGTTTCCCTATTATTATTATTAACATTGGGAAATTTCAGAGGGGCTACAGTCACTTATCCTCTGTCTAAGTGTTTGTGTACGTATGTGGGCAAGAGATGCTATACAGACTTTTAGCTTACAAAAGCTCTTCAAATTGATAGTGTTTTGTTTTCATTGCACAAAAAGCAAGCATGTGAGAATCACACTGTTCTTAAATTAGCCTCAGGGTAGTACTAGCCACTGTAAGCTATGATAAAGTGTTGTTTCTTAGTTCACCTACCAAAAAAACTATACAATCAGACCTGTGTTTCTAATAACAGTCTACGAACAGGGCTGGAGGACTCGCATGGCTAACACCCTGCTGCATCTTGTTTGCACTTGTAAAAAAGTCAATATAATCCTCAAAAGAAGTACTCAGAAGAAGGTGTTTTTTGGCATCAATCACCATCATCTACAGTGGTGTGTAGAGGTGGCAAATGAAATATCACTAGATAAGTTTGATACCCCTGGAAAATAATAAGCATGTGTAGAAATAAATAAAAGGGCGTTTAGTGGTTTGACAGTAAGGGACTAGAATGGATACAGTAGACCGTAGACTAACTTCATTCACATTTCAGCATTTCAAAAAGCACTGAAAAATAACTAATACGCATTCACAGTCCTTTACTTGTTAGAAAATGATCACCTAAACTGAGATCCTTTGGAAAGAATGACCATACACAACGCAGGGGACAAAACTGTAAATTAGGTTAACATACCCAATAGCAGAAGCCTATGGGTTTGCTTGTATTCTCTCTTCTCTGCTTTCAGGCTCTTATCTATGTTCCGACTTCTCTTGATCTCTGCTCGGATCCGTGCTTTCTCCTCCACTCTGCGTTGATCCCGAAGCTCCAGGTCGGAACAATTGTCCTGCTGCACCGGCTCGCCATCTAGCCCAGAATTAGCACTCGTTCGCCCGCTGTAGGTTATCGACGAGTGGGGTCCTATTATCCTAGATCTAAAACTATGACACATCCCCATTACGAGCGGCCACGGTGATAATTCAATTAGCTAACACTGACTGAACGTGGGAACATCATCATCATGATAACAGTCTGTTTATTGTCAAATTCCGTTAGCGGACATGGGGTCGATGCAAATAAGGGCAAGCAAGGTGTCCTTCTCGCACCTCTGAAAACCTAAAAGCCACTCACGGTATCTGACGAATATGAAGCTGGGATGGCCAGCAGTTCTAGTGTGATTTAATTAACTAGATAGCTTGTTTGTTGCCCTGTTTTGTTCTTCAAGTCCTTTCTCATCCTTCCTCTTTCCTGTTACAATTTTTAGAAGCAACAGGGGGAGGCAGAGGAAAAGCCACGCGTTTGAGTCACGTGATCTGCGTCATTCATATAGCCTACCTCAGCACACCTGATTCATTCTGAAATAAATTATTTTCACAATATACATTTCTACCGAGGGGTTGGGGGGGAGGGGTTGACCCTAACCCAAAATGTTGATTTCCCTCTCAGGAGGTTAGATTTAAGGAAACAACTAAATTGTTACACTTATTAGGTGTAGGCATTTCCGAATAAGGCTAAACGTTAGGGCTAGATTAGGTTAAGGCATACATGTTAGGTTATTGAAGTTAAGGTTGTAGTAAGGGTTAGGTTTAGGGCCAGGAAATAGGGAACATGGATTTCGGGGTCACTGTTAAGTCTTAGGTCCCAACAAGGACAGAAAAACAAACGTTTGTGTGTGCACCTCTGTCCGTTTTTATGGGATCAAACAGTTGGAATAAGGATTTTTGTGATTGGCTACAACTCATCCACCGTCAGTCGGCAAAGAAATCTATCTGATATTGCCACTAGATGGCAGTAGATTCAAACTCATGAACTGGCTTGGCTTGAAACTTGTTTTATATTTAATGTAGGTAATTTACTATAACTTCAATATGTTTGCACAAATTAAATGGGTTATTAAAATTATAATTCTATATCGTCATATCCAAACAAAATAAGTTAACTAGATTTATAACTAATTTACAAATTAGTCTAGAACAATTGGTCTAGAAACTGCCACTTCCTTGAGTTAGGAGTCACCTCCTCTTTTCGGAAGTACGCACTCCCCTAAGCTGTACGAAAGATACAGGGCTTTCATTTGACAATAACAGTAAACATCGCTCACTCTCCAAAATGGCTGGGAACGTAAAGGCGTTTTATGAACTTTCAGCTAAATTGCTGTCTGGGGGTTTGCTTAAGTTTTCTTCGTTAAAAGGTAAAGTTGTTCTAATTGAAAATGTTGCGTCACTTTGAGGAACAACGACCAGGGACTACATTCAGATGAACGAGCTTCATTCACGGTATTCTGAAAAGGGGCTTGTAATTCTGGGCGTGCCCTGCAACCAGTTTGGTCATCAGGTAAGATTTATTTTACATTGTTTGACATTTAGCGGACGCTGTTATCCAGGGTCACTTACATTAAGTGCAAACATTTTAAAAGAGCTAGGTGAAGCAACCACAGTTTGGTAGTAAGTGCATTCTAATCAATTAATTAGTTATTGTCAATGTTCAGTGCAGTAAAGAAGACCATACAAATAATAAACATAAAAAGTTAACAGCAGACAACAGACAGGTGGTGGCATTGGAACTATTAACCATGAAAAGGTGAGTAATCAGATGTTTTGTGAAGGTGGTTGAGACTCTGCTATCCTAGCCACCATGGGAAGGTGGTTCCACCATTGAGGTGCCAGAACAGAAGAGTTTTGACTGTGTGGATTCAGAACTGCCCCAAAGGGGCGCTACAGTCAAGAGCGAAGAGTCTGGTTAGGGATGTAGAGTCTGAGCATTGCCTAAAGGTAGGGACCTGAAGCTCCTCTTGTTGCTCCGTAGGCAAGACCACTAGTGGATTTTAGCTCCAACTAGAAGCCAGTGTAGAGTACGAAAAAGCGTGGTGGCAGGGGAGAACTTGGGAAGGTTGAACACCAGGGGGGCTGCTGCATTCTGAATGAGTTGCAGGAACCTGGTTGCACACACTGGGTGGCCTGCCATGACTGAGTTGCAGAAATCTAGACCAATCCAGATGTGAGATGGCGAGTGCCTGGGAGGAGCGAGTCACTACCTTGATGTTAGCAGAGAACGACAGCGAGTCGTCTTGGGTCATACCAAGGTTATTTGCACTGCGGGAGGAGGACACTGCAGTTGTCAACCATGATGAGTATATCCTCAAGTGGACAGGTCTTCCCACGGAAGAAGAGCAGTTCAGTCTTGTCAAGGTTAAGCTTGAGGTGGATGACCAACACACAAGTGGAGATCCAGGAATACGGCGATGCATGTTGTCACCTGGGTGTCAGAAGGGGGGAAGGAACTGAGTGTCATCTGCATAGCAGTGATAGGAAAGACCATGTTAGGATATGACAGAGCCAACAGACAGTGAGGTGAAGAGGAGAGACAATAACCAAGCCATGGGGAAACCCAGTAGTAACAGGCTTCATGTCAGACAACAATCCTTTACACATGACCAGATAGGAGCAGCCTACCAAGAGTGAGCAGATCCTGAGATGTCCAAATCAGAGAGGGTGGAATGTAGGATGCTAAGGTTCCCACCTCTTGCTCTGTGATTGTGATCTTTTTATGACTCTTTATTAAAACAATACCTAATTCCTTAATTTTGTTAAAATTGTTACACTAACCTAATCTCTGTAACATACAAAGCCTAAAAGTTTATTGGTGTGATTTTTCTTATTAATAATAATTCATTTGTAGAGCATAATTCCTAATCACAATGATATATTCTGATTCTTTCTAAACAGGAGAATTGTCAGAATGATGAGATCCTGAAGTCCCTGAAATATGTCCGTCCAGGAAATGGCTTTGAGCCCAAATTCACACTTCTTCAGAAGGTGGACGTGAATGGGAAGGATGCTCATCCCCTGTTTGTGTATCTCAAGGAGAAGCTGCCCTTTCCCAGCGATGACTCCATGGCCCTCATGAGTGACCCTAAGTTCATAATATGGAGTCCGGTCTGCAGAAACGACATCTCCTGGAACTTTGAGAAGTTCCTGGTCGGTCCTGATGGGGAACCTTACAAGCGTTACGGCAGAAGATTTCTGACCAGTGACATTGAGGCAGATATTAAGCAGCTATTCAAGGTGCAAGGGAAATAAACCGCCCTGGCAAAGCTCTCGGGGTACAGTGCTGGTGATAGATACAGGGATGAAGAGAGATTAAAGGGATAACATAAAACGTCTTCACATAGCTGCTTATCTGCAGTCACACATTGTTTTTATCACATACATTCCAGTAACAACTCTTTGCTATCAGCCTACGCCTCCTTAGCAATATGCATGCTACCTTTGTTTCAAATGGCTTTGCTCTCCTTTGCTGGATACTGCTGACATTTAGACTCTTTACTACATGAAGATATTTCTTAAAACCATTTTTTTGTAATGGGAATTTCTGATTAACATGTAAAGAACCTGAATCTAACAGTAGTGTGTTGCATGTGAATAGCAAAGACCAGCAGAAAAATAAATATCATACTAAGAAATAATTTGTTTTTATTTACCATTACAGATCAATGTTATAGTACAATCAGAGTTATAATATCAGTTACACATTTTAAAGCTGTTAAATTTAAACCAAAGAAATATGCCAGCCTAGATAACAGAGAACCAAACCATGTCCTATGACAAAATAATATATATCTTTTTAATTTTTCTATTATTCCTTTCAGTCAGTCACCAAAGATCAGTGGTTCATTTATGTACTGGGCCTAGATTTGCTTTCCAATGTCTAACAGGTTTGCCATGAAATTTGCTCTTTCTCAAAGAGTTGTAATGACCAGAATCATACAGTATGTCACTAAGTTGTCAGCTGTATGTGCAAATGAATATAAGTGACTGAATAAGGTTCAACTCACTGAGGAAAGAAGTCATTGTAATGAACAGAAAGAGCATACTCCTGCTCCATTTCTAACACAATATCTCCGAACTGGACACAACTCCTTTTCTGTTCCTGTCAACTAGCAAACTGTTAGAACTGTCTCCCTCTGGTGATAGAGGCTCCACATCTATGTCCTGATCCCCACATACATGGTTCAGTTCATTCTCAAACTCTAGTTTAGCCACCAGATCCTCCAGAGTTTGAATATCAGAGCTCCCTTGGTACAAGACACAACTTAAGAGGTTTACTGGTTTGTGCTTGCCACATTTAAGTGATCAATTTGTGTCTCTAAACTAATATAAGTGATACTCATTTAGTGAGAACATTTGAAATTACAGTGCTTAATTCAACCACTATGTGTAAACAGTCTAAAATTGTTGTAATACTAACTTAAAGCTTCAAGTACATCCTTCGGGAATGGAGCTTTAGGTTTGCTTGAGATTGTCAAGTCTTCATTTTTATGCCTCAACTCCTCATGCCTTTTGATTAGCAATATATTAAATAAATTCAACACAACATTAGTTGTTAACTATAGTTATTATAATAATACATTTTGTAAAGTTAATCTCTGTACCTTAAATGTGGTTCTTCAAACTGAAATTTTGTTTGTTGGTGACTGCATGAGTGTTTCCTGGACTGATCAAGAGAAGAAGGGTGTTGAGAAATTTGTCCTTTATGCTCACGCCAGAGCTTCAGTTAGATATTGTCTCAGTCTACACTGTATCAGACTTCTAGGAGACATTGTAATGCTTTAACCACTGAGAAGTTGTGGTAAAATATTGACTGGTATCAAAGTCAGTTTTCTTACATACATTTTCTACATTTTGTTACTTTACAGCCTTATTCTAACATGGATTTTAAAAAATCCCTTATGTACACAAAATACAACCATATTTACTTGTGGACATCAAAAATCTTATGCCTCAGATAGGACATTTGATCTTGGTTACCACACACTCATATGGTTCAGACCAAAACATACCAGGTGTCTAATCTTTAAGGAAGGCTGGACCCTCCCACTTTACTGATTTTCAAATCATTTGTTAGGTTTTGGACAGCTGACTTGTAGTATAGTAATTATATGAGATGGCTGAGGTAGGGGTGTACTAATTTTTTCTGCATAATTAAATCTAATTTCTGTTTATTTTAATTGCATGAAGGGTTTCATGGGCTTTTTGTGATTTGCTAAATTGGGTTGCCTTTGTCAGTGTGGTTGCAATTGAGCTCAAATATCTGTGTCCATATAAAAAAGAATATTGTCCCAGTTAGGTCCTTTTGTAAAGTGACACGGTAACAACAGATTTAGGTTAGCTAGCCAACAAGTTCCTAGATAAATTTACCCTGACACCTTAACATTTGATAAAGCAAGTTGGTTATTTAATTGCTGGTTTCACTATTTAAATATATATTCTCCTTGCTGGTTTGTATAACGATTAATGCTAACTACAAAATACTATAGGTATAGTAAAGCTTTTGGTATAGCTAGCTAGCTAGGTTAATTGTTCAGCACCAAGGACAGAAGTCGCGACTTCGTTCGCTACGTTAACTAGCAATATTTCGTTTAAGCTAGCGATCCGTGTCCTTGATTTCAGAAACAACATCGTTAGCTCTTCTGTGCAGTGTAGACAGACGGGTCCAAGTTAGTAATTGAATGCTGGCCTTACAATTTTCGACTGATTTTGCTTGTTATGTTAGCTGACGCAGATAAGAGTGACTTATTCAGTTAACTTTCTAACAAGCTCAACCTATTAAGTTATTTTACATTTGCAGCTGATGTCTCGTGAATCTAGTGGTTCGTGAGCCATCTGATTATGAAAATGCAAGATATGTCCTAGCTGCGTAGGTTGCTGGAATGGTTTTCTTTACTCTATGGCTCAGGAGTCATTGTGCTAGGAATCTTAATAGTAACATTTTGCAGTGTACTGACTGGAGACTATCAACCCACTCAAACCCATTGGCGCACCCTATCAGACAGCGGAAGTATTGAGCAAAACAATCTCGGAAAGATGTCCGGCCAGGATGATCCAGTTCAGAGAGAAATCCACCAGGATTGGGCAAATCGCGAGTATATAGAGGTGATAACGAGTAGCATAAAGAAGATTGCTGACTTCCTAAATTCATTTGGTAAGGACTATCGAAATAAGTAATGTGAAAGCGTTAGCTAAGGCATACCTTGCTAGCTACTCTAGCTAACTATTAGCTAAACATGCAATCGACCACTCCTAGTTAGCTAGCTACTACTAGTAGTTTGAATTAGAACATTTCTGGTAACGTTTGTAGTCGTAAACAATATTTGCGTGATTGTTCAGCATGTAATGGCATCGCTATTTAGTGAGCTTGACGTGATCTGAGAAAATAACCCTTGGAGTAGTCCATTGATGGTGGCTTTATCGTAGCCAACGCAACACTACTAGTACTAATAGCCGGTTGCTTAATCGTAGCCGACTCGACACTAGTGCTAGTAGCAGCTGGAAGTAGCAGTTGTTTTAGTTGTTGAACAGTTGCCAGCAGTGTAACATACGCTAGCCCAGGGGTGGTCAACCCTGGTCTTGGAGAAGGCTCTTCCTGTTGTTGATTCAATTTACTTGGAAGTCCAAATGTTAACTATCAACATCTCTGAACTGATCAATTAAGTAGCTGAGTTTGTAGCCTAAGTGGGACAAAATCCTGCAGTACTAGTGGCACACTGTAGCCTGTCCTAGTCACAGACTTTTTTTTTTTTTTTAATAACTGGCGGGCTAAGTAGGCGATATTTGTACAGACAGGCCTGATTCTGATCTTTTGACAACAAACATCAGATCTATTCAGAGTTGAGTTGGTTGGTTTAAAGCAGTGAAAAAAGATTTTAATTGTGTTGCCTGTGTAAACCCTTGGGATAGCTCCCGGTTAATGCATATCTTATACACTTTTATTGACAGGCATTATCTTGTATACAATTGTGCTCATAAGTTTGCATATCCTGGCAGAAATTGTGAATATTTTGGCATTGATTTTGAAAAATTTAAGGATGGTGATCATATGAAGCCATTTATTATCACATTGTTGTTTGGCTTCTTTTTAAATCATAGTGATAACAGAAATCACTCAAATGGACCTGATCAAAAGTTTACATACCCTTGAATGTTTGGCCTTGTTGCAGACACAAGGTGACACACACAGGTGAAAATGGCAATTAAAGGTGAATTTCCCACACGTGGCTTTTTAAATTGAAATTAGTTTAGAGTTTGTTAGCTCTCACGTGGATGTACTGAGCAGGCTAGATACTGAGCCATGGGGAGCAGAAAATAACAGTCAAAAGACCTGTGTAACAAGGTAATGGAACTTTATAAAGATGGAAAAGGATATAAAAAGATATCCTAAGCCTCGCAAATGCCAGTCAGTACTCTTCAATCACTTATAAAGAAGTGGAAATTCGGGGATCTCTTGATACAAAGCTAAGGTCAGGTAGACCAAGAAAGATTTCAGGCAAAACTGCCAGAAGACAGAAAAACCCACAGGTAACCACAGGAGAAATACAGGCTGCTCTGGAAAAAGATGCGGTGTGGTTGTTTCAAGGAGCACAATGTGATTTTACTTGAACAATGGTCAAGTTGCCAGAAAGAAGCCTTTACTGCGCCAATGCCCACTGTGAAGCATGGTGGTGGCTCACTGATGTTTGGGGGGGGGGGGATCTTGTGAAAATTGATGGTCAGATGAATGCAGCATGTTATCAGAAAATACTGGCAGACAATTTGCATTCTTCTGCACGAAAGCTGTGCATGGGACGCTCTTGGACTTTCCAACATGACAATGACCCTAAGCACAAGGCCAAGTTGACCCGGTTACAGCAGAAAAAGGTGAAGGTTTTGGAGTGGCCATCACAGTCTCCTGACCTTAAAATCATTGAGCCACTCTGGGGAGATCTCAAACATACAGTTTATGCAAGATGACCAAAGAATTGGCATGACCTGGAGGCATTTTGCCAAGATAAATGGGCAGCTGCAAGAATTCGGGGCCTCATAGACAACTATTACAAAAGACTGCATGCTATCATTGATGCTAAAGGGGCCAATACACAGTATTAATGATTATGTAATGTTTACTTAATCATTGAATTTTAAGTAAAGGTTACATTGTCTTGAATTTGAATTTTCTAGGTTTGAGTGAATACTTTTGTATGCACTATTTAAATAATATAATTGTTTTGCCAATTACACTTTGTTGGATATTTTTGGGTGACTTGCAGTTAAACTGTTCTCTCATTTTAAGTGGTTATAATATTGTGCACGGACTAAATTAACATGAATACTGAAAAAATATATAGAAAACATCCATTTATAAACTATTAGCCCTGTTTGTTACTTGGTAGAGTTACAAACCGGGCTAGTAACATTTTACCTGGGCTAGTGGAAATTTTGGCCTACTAGCTCAGATGGCTTGTGCCAAAAATCCTTAAGATCCACCCCTGTCTACAGTTGAATGTGAGTCCCTTAAGGAATAAAGGACATGTGTTTTGCCTGCTCACTTATGTTTTCTTTACAAATGGTACATACACTCACCTAAAGAATTATTAGGAACACCTGTTCAATTTCTCATTAATGCAATTATCTAATCAACCAATCACGTGGCAGTTGCTTCAATGCATTTAGGGCTGTGGTCCTGGTCAAGACAATCTCCTGAACTCCAAACTGAATGTCTGAATGGGAAAGAAAGGTGATTTAAGCAATTTTGAGCGTGGCATGGTTGTTGGTGCCAGACGGGCCGGTCTGAGTATTTCACAATCTGCTCAGTTACTGGGATTTTCACACACAACCATTTCTAGGGTTTACAAAGAATGGTGTGAAAAGGGAAAAACATCCAGTATGCGGCAGTCCTGTGGGCGAAAATGCCTTGTTGATGCTAGAGGTCAGAGGAGAAAAGGCAGACTGATTCAAGCTGATAGAAGACCCCACCGGGTCACTGATTCAAGCTGGGCTACAACAGCAGAAGACCCCACCGGGTACAACTCATCTCCACTACAAATAGGAAAAAGAGGCTACAATTTGCACGAGCTCACCAAAATTGGACAGTTGAAGACTGGAAGAATGTTGCCTGGTCTGATGAGTCTCGATTTCTGTTGAGACATTCGGATGGTAGAGTCAGAATTTGGCGTAAACAGAATGAGAACATCATGCCTTGTGGGGGATGTTTTCTTGGCACACTTTAGGCCCCTTAGTGCCAATTGGGCATTGTTTAAATGTCACGGCCTACCTGAGCATTGTTTCTGACCATGTCCATCTCTTTATGACCACCATGTACCCATCTTCTGATGGCTACTTCCAGCAGGATAATGCACCATGTCACAAAGCTCGAATCATTTCAAATTGGTTTCTTGAACATGACAATGAGTTCACTGTACTGAAATGGCCCCCACAGTCACCAGATCTCAACCCAATAGAGCATCTTTGGGATGTGGTGGAATGGGAGCTTCGTGCCCTGGATGTGCATCCCACAAATCTCCATCAACTGCAAGATGCTATCCTATCAATATGGTTCAACATTTCTAAAGAATGCTTTCAGCACCTTGTTGAATCAATGCCACGTAGAATTAAGGCAGTTCTGAAGGCGAAAGGGGGTCAAACACAGTATTAGTATGGTGTTCCTAATAATCCTTTAGGTGAGTGTATATTACCAATTTTCCAAGGGTATGCAAACTTTTGAGCACAACTCAATGTGCATTGTGTGTAATATGTAGATATAAATTGTATAATATAAGCTGCATTTTCATTAACTTAACATGTAATAGATACAAACCCGTTGGGACACTGTACAAATTGTGAGTAAAAAAGGAATGGAATAATTTACAAATCTCATAAACGTATATTTAATTCACAATAGAATATAGATAACATATCGAATGTTGAAAGTGAGAAATTTTGTAATATCATGCCAAATATTGGCTCCTTTTGGATTTCATGAGAGCTACACATTCCAAAAATGTTGGGACAGGCAGCAATAAGAGGCCGGAAAAGTTAAATGTACAGATAAGGAACAGCTGGAGGACCAATTTGCAACTTATTATGTCAATTGGCAACATGATTGGGTATAAAAAGAGCCTCTCAGAGTGGCAGTGTCTCTCAGAAGTCAAGATGGGCAGAGGATCACCAATTCCCCCAATGCTGCGGCGAAAAATTGTGGAGCAAAATCAGAAAGTAGTTTCTCAGAGAAAAATTCTTAAGAGTTTGAAGTTATCATCATCTATAGTGCACAATATCATCCAAAGATTCAGAGAATCTGGAACAATCTCTGTGCCTAAGGGTCAAGGCCGGAAAACCATACTGGATGCCTGTGATCTTCGGGCCCTCAGACGGCACTGCATCACATACAGGAATGATACTGTAATGGAAATCACAACATGGGCTCAGGAATACTTCCAGAAAACATTGTCGGTGAACACAATCCACCATGCCATTCGCCGTTTCCGGCTAAATCTCTATAGGTCAAAAAAGAAGCTGTATCTAAACAGGATCCAGAAGCGCAGCCGTTTTCTCTGGGCCAAGGATCATTTAAAAATGTGAAGTTAATTTTGGAAAACTGGGACGCCATGTCATCCAGACTAAAGAGGACAAGGACAACCCAAGTTGTTATCAGCGCTCAGTTCAGAAGCCTGCATCTCTGATGGTATGGGGTTGCATGAGTGCTTGTGGCATGGGCAGTCTACACATCTGGAAAGGCACCATCAATGCTGACAGTTATATCCAAGTTCTAGAACAACATATGCTCCCATCCAGACGCCGTCTCTTTCAGGGAAGACCTTGCATTTTCCAACATGATGCCAGACCACATACTGCATCAATTACAATGTCATGGCTGCATAGAAGAAGGATCCTGGTACTGAAATGGCCAGCCTGCAGTCCAGATCTTTCACCCATAGAAAACATTTGGTGCATCATAAAGAGGAAGGTGCGACAAAGAAGACCTAAGACAGTTGAGCAACTAGAAGCCTGTATTAGACAAGAATGGGACAACATTCCTATTCATAAATTTGAGCAACTTGTCTCCTCAGTCCCCAGACGTTTGCAGTCTGTTGTAAAAAGAAGAGGGGATGCCACACAGTGGTAAACATGGCCTTGTCCCAACTTTTTTGAGATGTGTTGATGCCATGGAATTTAAAATCAACTTATTTTTTCCTTTAAGTGATACATTTTCTCAGTTTAAACATTTGATATGTCATCTGTTGTATTCTGAATAAAATATTGAAATTTGAAACTTCCACATCATTGTATTCTGTTTTTATTCACAATTGTGCAGTGTCCCAACTTTTTTGGAATTGGATTTGTACATTTTAAAACCAATCAAGTCAAACTGTAATAGGCTGGTCTGATTTTGAAATTCACAGTTGCTGGATCAGTGCAGAGAATGGCAATTTTAATAAAATGAATAGATTAAATAATTAAGATGTTGAAATAAAAAAAACTGAAGTTGAATGCACATTTATTACAGATATGTCCTGTCGGTCCCGGTTAGCCACTCTTAATGAGAAACTGACTGCCTTAGAGAGGAGGATTGAATACATTGAGGCTCGGGTAAGTGGTTTACTACATGAACTTGATGATGTTGTTTTATTACTGGTATTGAAACAGATCTATCAATTGGAACATGCCAAAAGCATTATGTATATGTGTTTCTCTATCCCAAGGTTACGAAAGGGGAAACTTTGACCTAGAGCTCTGGATGGCCTACTGAAACAACAAATACACCCCATCTCCTAATTTTCTGTGAATTATTTTAATCTAATTACTGTATATTGTACATTTGAGACCCTTTGTTGATTATTTAGAAAATGTTTAGCAGACTGTTTTGTGTGTAACATTTTAAACTCTGTACTAAATGTATACGCAATTTCATCAATTTTTGTTGGTCAAGAATTGAGTGTCCACTCAATCATGGAATGGAGAACATGCTTATCACCCCAGAAATCACTGTACAACAGCATTTTTTTTTTTTTATGAAGTGAAAATATTGCATAGATATCTACCTGTGTTTGAAACATTTGTACAATTGATTTACTTGTTGAGAATCATAAAAAAATAAAGTGCCAAGTTGATACAGTGGCTGTTTGCACATTTGTATTAATGTTCTATTGCTATTACACATGCTCGTACCTGTAACGGCAAGTAAAACGTTACATTCCCTGACAGCACCAATTTACATGGCCATTTGAAAACATACGCCTCTTTCCCTAGAATTAAACTTCGTTACCCACCATGCATCGTTTCCCACCTTGCAGCCCCTAAGCATCTTGGGAAGGAGAAGGTGCTGACGACAAACAACCATTTTTCCTGCGCGATGTGCCAGTACTTGAGTTATTTTCGAACTCTATTTATCAAACATATTTGTATCATCGGTTGATATCTCAAGCCTATTTGAATTGGTGAGTTAATAAGTGCTGTTTTGGTATCTTCTACGCGATTTTGTTTTTCATGTAGCTGGTTATCTTGTCGGAAACATTTACGCGTCAGCTATGAGTCCTCTGCCAGGCTCTTGTCGCGTCTCCAACAATTTGAAGCCATTCTTATGACTGCTCCATTTTGCTTCTACTTTTAGTAGACAATCTGAAATATCTAATTAGTTGTCATGGTGGTATACAGGCTGGAATAGTCACTAAATTAACTTAAATTTTCTCCCTAACTTTCACCTATCTCCAGCCATTTGATAAATCGTGGCAACCATTAAAATGGGAGCTGATAAGCGGTGAGTAACCCCATAAAAAAACTATTTCCTTCCGTTATACATTAGCACATTTAATCAAATGAAAACAGTTACAATATAGGTGTATTCAGGATTCTTTTAAAGTTAGATTCAGACTTAAATAATGGCGATTTACTGAAGTTATTGTGCTGTACTTCTGAGTGGAAGAATATTTAAAGGAAAATACAGTTATTTGGTTAGACTAGATTTTCCATGTTTCTGTTTTAAAGTGGTATTGTAGCTAGTTCAACCACGTACGTTTGTTGGTTTCTGATGGACGAGAAAGGACATCAGTCAATACCATGTTTAGATGTCGCCAGTGTTAATATAATACGTTTCTCCTGCTAAACTTGTTAGCCTATTTTTAAGCGTAGTTTTAGAATGAGGAAGCAGGGCAGTTTGCCAGCCTAACATATTGTCCTATATAACAAGGATATTAATGCATTCTGCTTAAATAAAATGTGTAATAGTTATTTACGACCTTCTAAATATTAGTCCCTTTAGGTTTAGGTAATAGTATCTTTAGCCATAGTGTCACCCAAACAAACTTTATTGAAGCACAAGTGTGTCAGATGAGGACTTGCTTTAGACTGTGGGTGTACACCCATGTGTGCACAGGGTTAGTCGCACAGAGCGCAGCGGCAGATACGGTGGCAATGATCATGACCGAGACGAGTCGGGATGGCGCGACAGGCGAGAGAGGGGGGACCAGGAGCGAGAGCACGACCTGCGCCGCTGGGGAGAAGAGAGGCGCGGCGAACGCTACGACGGTGGGGAACGCCGGGGGAGCAGAGACAGTCCAGAGGTATGCTGTTGCCCCCCCCCCCCCCTTCAGATGCCCCGTTTACACGCAACTAAAATAGACTCTTTTGTCCACGCCTGCAGAGAGAGCGGAAACGGAGAAACAGCGACCGCTCGGAAGACGGCTACCACTCAGATGGAGACTACCCGGAGCAGGACTACAGAGGCGAGCCAGGAGAGGAGAAAGAGAGCAAGACCATCATGCTCCGGGGTCTGTCTCTACACGTCACAGAGGGGGATGTAAGTTATCGTTTCTCTGCAAAAAACTATAGAAAGCCTTGTCTCTTTTCTGCTGCTGGGCTGTGTAGTGACCCTAAAGAAGTCAGCAGTTCTGTACAGCGTTCCTGACCGGATGGCTACAGCTTGAATATTTATTCCTGTGCCTTTCAGATCCGAGCTGCCCTGGACCAGCTGGAGGGACCACAGCCAATAGATGTCCGGCTGATGAAAAAGAGGACAGGTGAGACCAAGGCATACCATGGAGTTCCTGTGCCCCCCTCCCCCCCCACCATCTTTGACCACAGGGCCAATCTGCTTCAATTGACTTCAATTTTGCCATAGCAACATACAAATCGGAAGAACTCGCTAGGGATCAATGTCAAGCGCCAATAAAGAATATTTAAAAATTCTGTTAAACCGTGGGGCTCAAAGGTAAGTGAGAGCGCATAATCCTGTCACGCTCTGTTTCCCGTTAAAAATAAAACCAAATAAAATGTATAGAAGCACACTGAGGATGTAAAATGGTCCAGTGTCACCCTGCAGGATTTTTTTTGCTATGGCAAAACCCAAAAGGAAAGGCCCACTGTTTGCCGGCCTGGGTTCTGAAGCAGCTTGTGATAGTTTGAATCTTGTGCCCATGGACTTTGACTAACACTCCTCCCGTCTATATTTGAATGCTGTCTCTACTCTAGGTATAAGCCGAGGTTTCGCCTTCGTGGAGTTTTATCACTTGCAAGATGCTACCCGATGGATGGAGACCAATCAGGTTGCTTCACAATCGCCAAGTCTAGTTTTTTACCTTGGGGATCTCAGAAAACGATAACCAAATGGCAACCAAAGTGAACTGAATTAACTTAAGGACGTTTGGATTTAAGTTGGAATTTAGTTGGAGAAAACTATTGGAATCTGATTATGGTATCCATAAAGACTCCATGGTTTTAGGGTTTATGTAGCCTTTCTGTGTTAGTACTTCAACCTCACAGCCCCCCATATTTTTAGAGTGTTGGACTAAGATTATAAGACACAGAATATCAATAAAATCATGGCAGAAAAAAAATAAGATGTAAGATTACCTTACAATGTAGCATCTAAGAACCCAGGAACATATTTTGAAATGTATGTTAATCATTGGCAGATGCTCTAATTAAGAGCTGCAGTCTGCATTCATCCTAGGATATCTAATTGGGCTATATTACGACAGTAATATTAAGTAAATTTGACTCAATGCTATTAGCAAAGTCAGTGCATACTTATAAAAAAATATATATTAAAGGTCTTCTGGATATTCCAGATACATTGGGGGTAAAAGTGAGTTTTGTCTCTTTAGGCTAGCTGCCTCAATTTGAGCCATCCTTTGTCAGTTCCTGTTTTTTTTTCTTGATTTTTAGTTGATTGATTTTATGCAGTGCTTCTTAGCAAATCCATTTTCATCCAGTCTCTTGTGGGAAGCTTATCCGTGGTTCTAGGAAAGCCGGTCAAAGTACCTCCTATCATGTTCCCATTATACACTGCTCCAGCTCAGTCTGGACACTCGGGTCCCAAACACCTAAAGAGCCCTCTTTGCACAAGCTCACATACACATCCTCCTCTCTGTCCGAAACACGCCAACTGGGGGTCCCTTCCCCCCGTTCCCTCCCTGCCAACACTGCTTGTACTTTGGGTGCAGCTAGAGTGAGACCCATGTCAGCCAGGGAAGCTTGAAATGACCACCCTTTTTCCCCCCCTCCACCCTTCACAGAAACTTCTGGCAATCCAAGGGAAGAGTGTGGCCATGCACTACAGCAACCCCCGGCAGAAGTTTGAAGACTGGCTCTGCAACACTGTAAGTTTCTGGATCGCCTCCTGCCTCCCAGCCCCGCCCCTACCGCTCTTATGTCCCAGAGACCACCATTAGGCTCTGTTGTGACCTTTATTGTCCAGAATAAGCTTCTGTCAAATGAGTTTTTAAGCCAGGGTGTTAGATGTAGGGATTCCCTGATTGCATTAGTTGCCTCGGTGAGCATTTGGCTCAGGTAAGTACCTTATGCTGCGCCACTTTTAGTTTGCTATTCATCTGAGGCAGCAGTATCCTGGACCTAAGTAGCTGTATTATCAATAAAAATGATGTGACCGGTTGCTTGCAGTGCGGCCTGTACAATTTCCGGAGGAGGCTGAAGTGCTTCAGGTGTGGAGCATCCAAAGCTGGTAAGTAGTTCCTGAACCAGGAAGCCACTGCCTGCACCCATCTGGATGGCCTGAGACAGTGAGCCACAGGGGGCTGCGCACAGGAGCCATACAGAACACTGAGACCCAATAGTTTAGAAATGCCAGTCCCAAGTAACGCATGTTGTTTTTCCATTATTCCCCATAAACACTCACAATGTCCAAGTCCCTTTTAGTACTGTGAACATGCCCGATTAGGCGGAGAAACGTATTTTGGCAGAGTAGTGAAGATGTCTAATCCGTGTGGAGCGGAACCATTGGTCTAACTGGTGTCCTGGGCTCTGCCACGGCCACTCGGTGGGTAAGGCGACACTAATGCCCCGCCCTCATTCTGTCTGCCTCTCCCAACAGATTGTGAGACAGGCAACGCCACTGGCGTCGCTGAGACCCAGCAGAGTGGAGATTACTACGGCGACAGTGAGTACCTCTCCATGGAGCGACACCCTTTACAAAACTGAGAAATGTCAGATGACCCCCAGGGCTTTGAGGGTGGTTTTGCTAATTGTGTATACTTGCTCCAGCAATCATCCTAAGGAACATAGCCCCCCTCACCACGGTAGAAGCCATCATGACGGCCCTGGCCCCCTACGCCAACCTGTCGGCCAGCAACATCCGTCTCATCAAGGACAAACAGACGGGCCAGAACAGAGGCTTTGCCTTTGTACAACTCTCCTCCCCTCTGGTAAGCCAGCCTTGAAGCTTCGCTCCCAGCATATGGACTTGACATTGTTCGAGGTCCTGTTTGTTTTTAGGTTCATTTCCCTGTATTGCTGCTTATCTTGGGCTCGATTTATGGGAAATATACTACCTACAGGCTAACAAGGTCATATGGTGATGTTAAAAGCTGGTTGTGTGGACAGACACTACACAGCACCAAGATGTTTTTCCTCACGATTGCACAGCTAGCTAGCTGTTACTGCTAAGTTATCGCAACAATCTTTTAGTCACTTAGCTGGTTGTCCACCCATTGGCACAACTTCATGACAGCTGTATTTTTGATTTACTTATATATTTTTCATACTTGCTTCCCAAAATTATAGCTAGCTGGCAAAAGTCAAATTCAATCAAAGGGCTACACTGTTCATTTATAACACATGAAGGTGTGTTGATGACAATCTAGCTTGTCATGTCAACTTATGACATTGCTGAGCCCCTCCCACATTTTGATAATTCCCATATACAGCAATGGCTATTCATGGATTGCACGTTTCATCGCAGTACTGTTTTGAACATTTGTTTTGGGGCTTGTGTCCAACTGAGCATTCTGCCCACTCTGAGTTAGGCTGCTTGTCTAGTCTTAAATGAGTTGCTGTTTCTGAATCACAGGAAGCTTCTCAGCTCCTGACCATCTTACAAGGACTGCAGCCCCCTCTCAAGCTGGATGGGAAGACCATCGGCGTGGACTATGCCAAAAGTGCCAGGAAGTGAGTGTTCCGGTGCAGGAGATTTTTGGTATGTAAGGCTAAGGAACGGCTACCTAATCTCTCCTTTGTCTCCAGGGACCTTTTGCTTCCGGACGGTAACAAGATCAGTGCCTTCTCTGTGGCCAGCACTGCCATTGCTGCTGCCCAGTGGTCCTCCAGTCAGGTAACGTCACATCCTTCCTTACGTGAACCCCGACCGTTTGTTTTTGTGAATGCCACACTCACGGGTGGTTTATTTCCCTAGACGAAGCAGGGAGCTGAAGGACAGCTGATTTCTGAGTACAGCTACCTGGAGGAAGGCTACGTTCCCTACTCACAGGTACGGCCACCCCTACAGGTTAGCAATTGGCTTCTGTAGCCGATGCTCCATTGTGTGGCCTGACTTAGTGCTTTCCATGGGTACTAGACTAGCATAATGTGCTGATACGGTCATTTAGAAAAGTTTGGCTTCCTCTGGTTCTAGGACTACCAGGCTTACTACCAGCAGGCAACGTCGGAACTGTCCTCGGGAAACGGGATACTGGGAGGTAAAGACATTCAGCTTCAGTTCTTTTAAACGTTTCCTGCTTTGTCTAGCAGATGGGTTTCTGAGGCGCCGGTGTTGTGCTGACTTTACGCTGTGTTCTATCCACAGCGGCCCCAGGTATCCCGGCAACTTCAGCCGTGGTGATCTCCCAAGGGGCCCAGGTCTACCAACCACACCTCGTCAGCCACGCTGCCGCTCAGGTGAGTCGCAAGTCTTTAACGTCTGAGCCTTGCGCTGCTCTGGCCTAGCTTCCAAATGTTGTTTTAATTGAAGCAAAATGTATTCGGTGTACAAAGGACATTACTCTATTCCCAAAGCCCTCCGTAAAGATTCCTGCTGTGCTGTGGAGCTGTGGTAAAGGAGTCTCTACTCCTTAAAGGTTTATCTTTTCCCTCCTTATAACTGATTGTCTTTGCAGGCGCTGCAGTTGGCCCAGCAACTGGACCCAAAACAGACAGGAAGTCACTCGGCAGCGGCGACAGTAGCAACGTCGGTTTCCACCGTTGCGACCGCCACGGCGACGCTCTCCGGTGCTACCACTGTCACCGGTGAGACAGCCGCTCACGTGACTCGGCACCGAATGGGGAACGCAATCCAAATTTGAGCCATCTGCTCTGTCCAGGTCTGCTTGTTTTGATTGTCCGTAACCTGCCGTTCTGTCGTCACAGCCGTCCCTGACACCTCCACCTACCAGTACGACGAGTCCTCCGGCTACTACTTTGACCCTCAAACCGGCCTGTACTACGACGCCAATACCCATGTGAGTACGCGCCACGCCTTCCGATTGGCCTGGGAGTGGACGTCCGGGCTCTGATGGGTTCCCTTCTGTCCCACAGTACTACTACAATTCCCAGACACAGCAGTACCTGTACTGGGACGGCGAGAAGCAGACGTACGTCCCCGCATCGGCAGCCGACCAAACGGAGCAGACGGCCAACGCCACGGCGACAGCCGCCAGCAAAGAGGCCAAGGAGTCCAAAGAGGCCAAGGAGTCCAAGGAGAGGAAACCGGAAAAGCCCAAGAGCAAGACTGCTCAGCAGGTAGGTAGAGGTGGAGCCACTTCACTCGCCAAGGCATCATCGGCACAGCCCTGTCTGCAGTGCGACATCAAGAATTTGGGTTGCATAGTTTGACCGTTCTCTTTCATCCTCCTTTTGTTGTTCTCCTTCCAGATTGCTAAGGATATGGAGCGCTGGGCTAAGAGTCTGAACAAGCAGAAGGAGAACTTCAAGAGCAGCTTTCAGCCCGTGAGCCAGGAGGAGAGAAAAGAGGCGGCGGCGGCCGATGCCGGCTTCACCCTGTTTGAGAAAAAGGTCTGCATTTTGTTCTAACGTGAACCGTTAAGAACTCGGTCACCGAAAGCAAGTACAGTTGACTCTGACTGAACAAGTTTTATTTATTTTGTCCTTTTAGCAGGCCGGCAGTCTGGAAATGCTCATGTCCGAAGCGGTGCAGCGTCCAGAGGAACTGGCTCCAACCAACTCCACCAAGGTAAGATACCGACAGATACTGAACCCCTCTTAAGATCAGTGTCGTGTGGCGGTTGCTGCTTGGAGGCGTGTTAACCATCCGGTCATGTCCTTACCCCCAGGTGGGTCTGGTGGCGGCCTACAGCGGAGACAGTGACCCAGAGGAGGGCGGCACCGCAGAACCAGAGCGCGGTGGTTGCGATCAGGACCAGCTCACAGACTGGAAGAAGATGGCCTGCCTGTTGTGCCGGAGACAGTTCCCCAATAAGGACGCTCTGATGCGCCACCAGCAGCTCTCGGACCTCCACAAGGTGACCACTTCCACCCTGGAATGTCCACTTCAGTCCACACACCCGGCCATTACGAAAGTCGACCCCTGTTACCGGATGAATGTAAAAGCAGGACCTGTTTGTCTTTCTCTTCCCAGCAAAACCTAGAGGTCCACCGCAGAGCTAAGCTGAGTGAGGCTGAACTGGACGAGTTGGAAAGGAAGGAGACCGAGGTGAGCCACAGGCCGTGTATTTCCACCAGGCGCCCGTCACCAGGTCGGTTTCTACATCATCTGTTGGTCTCTCTGTATACAGATGAAATACAGGGACCGGGCCGCGGAACGGAGAGAGAAATATGGCATCCCAGAACCACCGGCGCCCAAGAAGAAGAAGTTCACGGCACAGCCAGCGCCCGTTGTGTAAGCTGCTGTTCATGTTTCATGTTTTGCATCTAGCGGGGAGAACATAATGGGTGGTGATGATTGTCACGTCTTCTCTCCACAGCAACTATGAACAACCCACCAAGGACGGTCTGAACAGTGACAACATCGGTAACAAGATGCTGCAGGCCATGGGATGGCAGGAGGGCAAAGGTCTGGGCCGCAACCAGCAAGGCATCACGGCACCTATTGAGGTGAATGTCATCCAGTTTAAACCTGTCCCTAGTACCTCTTTCTGTTTTTGTCTATTCACAGAGAAACATCTTTGGTTGAATGGACGAGTCAAAATTGGTTCAATGGAAGTTTGATCAAAAAATTAGTTTCCGAGGCATCATTTAGAATCGTATTCCGACGCAATATGAGTTGGTTTGGTGTTTTGGAGGATTTTATGAACATTTTATATTGTGTTGCCTTTTAAGTAGTTGATGGCTCAGTCAGTGACCACTGGTTTAAAAAAATAAAACCCAACTGTTTGGGCATGTCAAAGTGGCACGAAAAGTTTATATAAAATGGGAGAAGTCCTCTTCTAACCCAAAAGCAACAAGTAATGCACCTTTCAAAATGGGTTCCATAATGTAAACCCATTTTGGACTGTTAAACTTCCCATCGGAGTTTGACTCCCTCACACAGTTTCTCCCTACTCCTCCATGCTGTCTTATCATAATATATTATTATGGTTATTTTAAAAGCAATTTTTTTAATAGTTGTAAAATGTCAATGCCTTTGTTGTAATGGCTTTACTGATCTCAGATCTGTGTTCGTCTCCCTGCAGGCCCAGCTGAGAGCCAAGGGAGCTGGTCTGGGAACCAAAGGCGGCAGCTATGGGCTGTCTGCATCAGACACTTACAAAGACGCAGTCCGCAAAGCCATGTTTGCCCGCTTTACAGAAATGGAGTGATTCCCCCTCTTCCACGTGCTACCCAAGAACAGCCATGTCCTTCCGGACTGACGTGGAGTCATCCTTGAGCATCATTCTCTTACACGCTTCGGTCGTCTGTAAATGAATGCCTTGAGATGATTGATGGAGCGGCATGGAGAAAGCTGCAGGATGGCATGCTCCATAAAGGGGATTTATTTTGGGGAGGGGGGTATAAACTTTTTGTGGACTTCAGTAACATTGAAAATGCCAGGGAGAAAGAAAACAGTCAGTGGGCCTGTCTTTATTTGGGAGTGTAAAACGAAGAATTACGTCTCTGATTATTTGTATATATGTTGTGTACAATTTTTAAAATATAGACATTTTCTCCCCCTCCCTGTTGCTGTGGCAATAGTATTGTCGGCACGTTCAAATAATTGTACAGTTTGTATGGTATCTGTTCTCATTTTGTACATAAAATATTAAATGAGATGGATCAGTTAATTCATGTGGACTTTCTTGTGTATGCGTTTGAATGAAGTCCACATTCATAAGCTTTGCAGTCTCTAGGTGGAGCTGTTACAGCACATTGTTTTGGCACTCAAATGACTCTCAGACTACAAGCCGATACCAACCTTGGACAGTCAGCACAGCAAACATTTTAGTTCTCGTGAAGCAGTTCCACCTGATTTAATATCCCCCTAGATTTTCTGTGATCGCGTACCTCATTCTGTGCTGTTCTGCAAGGCTTTACCACCAGGAGGCTCATCTCTCCCTGGTGATCTTAAGCATCTTTTTTGTTGTTGAGGTAATGGAATACCTTTATCCCTCTTTGCTATGCCAGTAGATAATGTTGCCTTTGAGCTTGCTGTCAATTGCTGTCCATTAGATTATACTGTGGTGATGTTGATTTTATTATTTTTCTGGTTCTAAAGACTGTATAGATTACCTGTTTTCTACACAGCTGGAACAGGGAAAAGTGGTAATTGGTTCGATCGAAGTCCACTGACTAACACATGCTATTATCTGTCCTAACCCTAGTTCAGACAGAATAAGGCTACAGATCCATGGCTCCTACTGGGCACAGTAATAGGAAATGTCTGCACAATAGTAAATCTCACATTTTGTTTTGTTGATCTGGCTAATGGAGTTATGTAGTTGGTTAATAGGAGCGCATGAAACTGGTTCAGTTGCAAAGAGCTGTGTTGGAGGCTGGGAAGTGATACTTTGCCGTTCACACTGGACAACTAAGGACAAGCTATTTCGGCGTATGTGTATGATGGCTGGGTTTTTCCAATCTGTTTTCATGCAGTACGATGGCATTTAGGTGGACACAGCTTCAAGTAGGAGTTTACATTTCAGAAGCTGCACTTCTCCCTTTCTGAACCAGAGATTCTGCTTGAGCCACAGGTGAGCTTTTGAAGGGGGTTGAATGAACTTAGTTTGGCTGTGCCTGACAGGGTTTGCTTCTAGGTCTATCAGTCGGATGAGCTGTGGGTCAGTAAGGACACTAATCAGTGCCTGTTTGCACTGCTGTCCAATACTGTGTTGCATTAAGTTAACCTTTACCAATGCAAACAGATCAAATAAACTTAAATGATTGGTTGTCAGTTGGTGGGTTTTCAACTATGTTAAAACACGCAGGAACTCATTGGTTTCTTTTTTTACATTTTTTCATCCAACTTTTTTAAATCGGAGTTAAGTTCAAACCACATTCATTAAGAAATGTAACCCAATTAGCAAATGACACAATTACATTTTAAGCCATTTATGCAATTTAAATATTTTATTTTTGCACCAAAAAAGTTACACCCCTACATCCCCTGTCACATAACAATCTTTAAAGGAATTGGCAGCACCAAAACAAGCCCATGGGCCTGGAAGGGAATACAAAGCCATTTCCAATCAATTCAAAATACATTATTCTACTGTCTGACAAATCTACTAATGGAGAAAATTCCAGACCACTGGGAATCTACAAAGGACAGATCATCCCACCCAATTCAGCAAAAGAGCTGGCCAAAAGATACTCAGATCTCTTGAAGATCCCCAGGGGAACATCAATGGATCTACATCAACAGGGGTAAAGGAGAATGTCCATGAAACCATAAGCTTCCTGGTGTAATTAAAAGGAGGGGGTATTTAGAGAACACATGTCAGTTGGTTGTACAGCGGTTGGGAACCGCTAGTAACTACAGGTCTCAAGCAACAAGCAATTGAAGCAGTTGACGCGTGTAAGTCAACCATCAGAGACAAGCCAAAACATTGAGACCAGAAATGAAGAAGGCTCTGCTCTCGAAAAATAATTTAGAGTACACCTGGGTAAAGACAAATACTACCTGAACAATGGACTGGATGAGCTGCAGTACCACACCCCAAGTTTGGCAAAAACGATACACTGCCTATGAACAGAAGAACCTCATACCAAGCATTAAGGACGGAGGCAGGGAAATTATTGTTTGGGGCTGTCTCAGGGCCTAGTCAAGTTGCCATCACTGAGTAAACTATGAATTCCATTTTTTACCTGAAAATTCTTGAGGTTCATGTGAGGCGATCTGTCAAAAGCTACAGCTGAATTGAACAACTTGCAGCAGGACAATGATCCAAAACACACAAGCAAAGTCCAGATCACAATCCAATCAAAATGCTGTGGGTGGACTTGAAGTGGGCTGTGCATCCGAGAAAGTCCTCAAATATGATTAAGTTTAAGCAATAATGCAATAATGTAAAAAAGAATCCACCCAGTTGATCAAAGAGACTGATAAACAGTTACCAAATACAGCTACTTGAAAATTATTTTAGCCAAAGTGGACAAAATAAGCTATTGAGGCTTGGGATGTAATTACTTTTCCCACATTAGATTTCATTTCTGTTGACTTTTGATGATTTAAAGATTGTAAAGTATAATCTTTCAGTGTCATTTGTTAAATTTGGTTACCTTTATCTGTCAGCAGCATTAAGGTGAAGATCATAAATTGGTATCTTCAAATATGTAAAAGAGAATAAAGACAAATTGAATACAGATTTGTTTCAAATGAATGTTCACGATTCCCTTAATTGATATGCTTGTTCCTAATCCTGGTATCCCTTTTCTCTCTAGTGGAACATTCCTCCCTGGTCTTGGCTGCTTTACCGTTTCTCCATGCTGATCAATACAATGGTCTGGTGTGTGTACTCAGCCCTGCTCTTCAATACCCCCCTAGTGGCTTGTATTCCTCAGCTACCTGGCCTACTGTTTCATGGGGCTGTGTTGCCTGTGTGCTGTATTTAGTCTCACCAAAAGGCTTTTTTGGTAGAGGGAACATTCTGCTTGTAAAAACAGCATGTCAAATTAACAACTCGCATCTCTGGGGCTTGTGTTTGTTTTTGTGAATGATTAGTGTGTATGATTGCTTTGGAACTGGGATAACAGTCAATTAATAAATGTAGGCAAAATCCATATAGCATGCAGCCTGTTGACTCTATGAACAATTGTTAATGACCAAACTCCAATATATTTTTCAAAGCACATGATTGCCATTCTTTTCTGTATAGAGAATACCATTTATTACCACAAGGAGGTAGTGGTGTTCCTTAATCATGTAAACCCTAGATACAGTACAAGAGTGTGCCAGAAAGGAATGCATTGTAAGTGACAACAAATCATTACAGTTTTGGTGTGTAAGTGTGCATGCGTACAATATTAATCCAAATAGTCCCAGATATTTGTTTTCACTTGTCATCCGGAGTGTGTATGTGTCATATTGAGAGAGACAAGAACTGATAGTGAGGACAGTCAAAAAGCAACTGAAGGTCTTCTCTATCAGTCAGTGATAGCACAGAAAAAACCACACAAGCACATTAGTAAGTTTGCTTCTCTTTCTCTAAAATGCCTCTTTCTCTCTCTTATTTGTCCTCCGATTGTCCTGACAGAAGTCGAACAACATGGTTCATGACTGCTTGTTTAGTCGGTTTTGATGAGTCACTTGTTTTTGGTGGCTGTCTTTGCAATTCTGAAATTACCTTGAGTCACGATCAAAGAGACACTACTTTAATTTGGATAGGGCATTTTCGATCAAAATGGTAGAAGAGGAGAAGTGGCCTTTTGGTTAAGGCATCTGACCAGTGGCAGAAAGGTTCATGATCAAACTGCCTAACCAGTAAATAATCTATTGTGTCCTTGAACGTGGCAGTTTTCCTCCCCATGTGGCTGCTGTAAATGACGGTGTTCTCAGTCAACTTACCTGTGAAAGAGACAAGGTGGTCCAGTGTCTAAACAGCTGCCTCTGGTATACATATGTTGAAAGAGACAAGGTGGTCCAGTGTCTAAACAGCTGCCTCTGGTATACATATGTTGAAAGAGACAAGGTGGTCCAGTGTCTAAACAGCTGCCTCTGGTATACATATGTTGAAAGAGACAAGGTGGTCCAGTGTCTAAACAGCTGCCTCTGGTATACATATGTTGAAAGAGACAAGGTGGTCCACTGTCTAAACAGCTGCCTCTGGTATACATATGTTGAAAGAGACAAGGTGGTCCAGTGTCTAAACAGCTGCCTCTGGTATACATATGTTGAAAGAGACAAGGTGGTCCAGTGTCTAAACAGCTGCCTCTGGTATACATATGTTGCTGCATGGTGGCTTTGAGTCTTTAAAACACATAAGCTGGTAAAATATGGGTTAAATAATATCAAATCGAAAGGGAAATCAAGGACATACAAATTACATTCTCAAAACGTTGATGTAGGGAAGGCGGACACATGATTGAGAACAAATGTGGAGCTTGATAACCCCCGCTCCTCTGATGAACAGAGGAATACAGCTCAGAAGAGAGATTCGTTGAGGCCCCAGGCTCCACAGGAGCTGAATGTGTTTTGGGAGTTGTGAGATTTGGGAGTCAGAAGTGGAATTTTACAGATTCTAATATCTAATCCACTCTGCCCAGCTATCACGTTTGTTTTCATGTGGTTCTTTCCAGCAAGGCTCTAGCGAGCATCTATGGTTTATGCTTAAACAACAGGGCCAGCTCTACCATTTTGGGGGCCCTAGTAGAGATGTGGTTGGGGCCCCCCACAAAAATAATTTGTGCTCCCCCTCTTCCCTGTTAGCCCGGCATGGCACCGGGGGGTGCTAGGGGGTGTTGAAGCACACCCTGGAGTTGGCTGCAGAGAATTAATCAGATATTTCAAATTTAACCAAAGCATCATCTTATTATTTACTCATCAGCGTTTGTTCTCACAGCGTTTGTATTCAATAGCGCTACCGTAACATAGATGGTTAATTTGACTGCAAAGTAACTTCGTCCTTGGTCTAAATCTCTGCATAATGGACATTCAAAAGAATACTGAAAATGATTACATATCAGCCTATAAATTCGTGACTGTGTATTGGTGGAGTTGGGGGTCACGTGCATCCAGATTTCTATCTGTGCTTTAGTGACTGGCTGACTTGTCTGGTACAGTCTTGAATTTCTGGTAGTTGTTGGTAGGCTATAACTATTGAAATTGAAATTTTGAAGATGGACCACTTCTTAATTACTGTACTAGTAAAAAAATTTTAGGATTTACGAGGAGGAGCACAAAACTGTTGTTACCAGAGACAACCCGGGCTGAAGAGTAAGAGGAAGAAAGCCCACCAGAGTCAAAGTTTGAGAATTGGGAGAGGGATCTGGAAAAGAATAAGATGAGCTGCCATTATTAGCTGCACAGACATTTGGGGCACAGCAAAGAATCTTCAACCAATCTTGGTTTGAACAGTACAACTGGCTACATTATTCAACCATGACAAATGCTGCCTATTGTTATAGGGCTGTATTCAGGGCCAGCCCTAGGCATAAGCAACATAGGCAGCTGCTTAGGGTCCCTGACCACTTGGGGGCCTCATACCACTAGTGAGCCCCATACCACTAGGGGAAAAGGGTCCCCCAAATCAAATTTCGCTTAGGGGCCCCAAAAAGGCTAGGGCCAGCACTGAATGCATTAGAGACTGACGACTGGCGGAAGGCTAGGGGTGCATTAGAGACTGACGACTGACGAAAGACTAAGGCCGTGTTAGAGACTCATGACAAAAGTGCAGTAAAAAATTTGCTATGGAAGAATTGTGTGAGTTCAGTCTTTGGAAACATGCCCTCTGCGGGACATTCAAAACTTGTACAGGAGAATGAAGAGTATATTAGGGCAGTGGTGGATGCACTTCACTACACAGCATGGCAGGGACAATCACAGCGAGCAGATCATGAGGATGAGCAATCTGATAACAGGGGGAACTTTATCTAATTATTAAAGGTCATAGCTGTGTTTGATCAATCCGTTGCGAAGAAGATGGAACAGAATCCGGCAAATGCAAAGTAGATCTATCATGACATACAGAACGAGATCTTAGGGATCTTAGAGATTATGACTGACACAAATAAGTGGGAGGATGAGTACTTTACTTTAATGGCAGATGAAAGTAAAGACGTGAGATGTCGGGTATATGCATAATGACATCCTGAAAGAGGAGAGGCTTCTGCCTGTTGGACATCACCAAATACTGAGTTTCCCACCAGGTCTTTACTGCAGCTGTCTTCAGTTGTTGTTTGTTTGTGGGTCTTTCTGCCTTAAGTTTTGTCTTCAGCAAGTGAAATGCATGCTCAATCAAGTTGAGATCAGGTGATTCACTCGGCCATTGTAGCATATTCCACTTCTTTGCCATAAAAAACCCCTGGGTTGTTTTTACAGTGTGTTTTGGGTCATTGTCCATCTGCAAAAGTGAAGCGCTGTTCAAACAACTTCGCTGACTTTGGCTGAATTTGAGCAGATTATATATCCCTATACACAGAATTAATCTGGTTGCTTCTATCTTCTGTCACATCATCAATAAACACTAGTGAGTGTTCTTCACTTGGCTGGATGTTGTAAATTGGTTTTTCTTTACCATGGAAAGGATCCTATGATCATCCACCACTGTTGTCTTCCGTGGAGGTCCAGGCCTTTTTGTGTTGCAGAGCTCACCCGTGCGTTCTTTTTTTCTCAGTATGAACAAAAGTGTTGATTTGGCCACTCCTAATGTTCCTGCTGCAGGAATCAAATACAGCAACATAGCAATCCATGAATAGGATTATATTAGACAATATTTCTCTGATTTGAATGTTTTATTCTAGCCATATGAAAACGGAAGCAGGCTTGAATAACAGCAGTTTCAAGTGTCGAAGTTCTCACAGATGCCGCCTGGTGGGCATTCTTAGTTTTATTTTATGTTTTTGTCCATGCTGCAAGGCACTGCAACTTGCGCGGTATAACTAGGCATACAAAGAAACTGTCAGACACCCGCTGGGCATGTCAATATTCTGCATTATGGGCTTTTAAGAAAGCTCTCCCGCCCATCCAAGCTACACTGCTGGAGATCACCAAACATCTAACGTCTAATCCACGCACGAGGACTGAGGCCAGAACAGTGAGCACATTGATGGATGTGAAGTTCGTCCTGCATCTGACACTATTTGATGATCTTTTTTTCCGCATAACAAAGATTATGTCATATCAACTACAGTCACCTGTACATGGAGCTTGCCTCCGCGGTAGACCGCGCTCGCTCAATTACCAAGATGTTGTCAGAAAAGCGCGGAGAAGAAGCAGAGGGCCTGCGCCTAAAGGCCGCGTTCACCCCACAACAGAGGCCACAGGAAAGGAAACGGGCACAACCATGTTGTCAACTACAATAATATATTGTTGGAGTGCAGACAGAGCGTCCGCCTCAGACAATTTCAGAGGACATGCGAAGGCACATCGTTTACTCTGTAGCTGACAGACTTGTCAACAAAATGAAGAGGCGCTTCCACACCGAGGTAGGTGGAGTGTTGACCGGTGTCACAGCCCCCAGAGGGAAACACGCTTTGACAAGAAGAGCTTGCTGCTGGCTGGAACTACAGTTCATGGTATCCATATTCACATTGTGAGTGATCTATAATGCCTTAGTAGTAGCGTAGGCATGTGTGCTTAGAAACACTATTCTGTTAGACTTCGAGCGTCAACTTGGTGTTGTTATTATGGCCGTGTTTTTTGTTGTCTAAATACAGTATAGTAAATTGACCTGTCAACTTGTTATAACGTAGGTCATCCACGCATATACACATTTTACGCAGATCACCAAGCACCCACATTCAGTGACAAAGTGCCCCTGTGGCATCACCCACGAAACATTTTGTTGTTAGCATGAACTGAACGACATAACAAGAGAAGCTGGTGATGCACAATCCTATTTATGAATGGCACCTTAGCTTTCCATATTATGACAATGGATCCTAGGTGGTCCCTCATTCAGCCTAAACAGCGGGTCAGTCATGATATCCAGGACAGCCTAGAACAGTACAGCACAGCTTGGAATTGCCCTATTTGGCTGTATACTACTGTACCTACAGTAAAGTGGGAACTAAGCATGTGTGTGTTCAGGGACATATCTAGGGAACAATTCAATAAACAACCTAAAGATCCGTCATGTTTAACTCTAATATTTTAAAGATCCGTCATGTTTAACTCTAATATTTTATATGATCCCATCAGACCACAGACACCTTCCAATCTTGCCTGCATCTGAGGATTCAAATGGCGTTAAAAGGCTGTTGCCTGTATCCAGATCACCTGACAGAGATAACATCAGAAAACTGGAGCTTTGAGAACCACTTATTAAATACACAATGGGTGGTCTGAGACAATGCCTAGTCTGTTGGCATTGGAATCCTCATGGCTTTCCTTTGTGTATGCAATTTTGAAATGGAAAACAAGGCTATTTGTCTTTTAGACAAGTTGATGCGAGTGTTGAAATATATCGTTCGTATAGTGTTTGCTTTAGTAAGAATATACTCAGTCGCAAATCAAGGGAGAATGAGATGCTTTATTAAAATCACCAGTGTTGTCTGATGTTACATGTTCGGTCGATCTCACTGTAAAGATGGTTGCTAGTGGTTACAGTGAGGAAAAATATTATTTGATCCCCTGCTGATTTTGTACATTTGCCCACTGACAAAGAAATGATCAGTCTATAATTTTAATGGTAGGTTTATTTGAACAGTGACAGACAGAATAACAACAAACAAATCCAGAAAAACGCATTTCAAAAATGTTATAAATAGTTTTGCATTTTAGTAGTATTTGATCCTCTCTCAATCTGTAACGAGGACGCGCATGGAGGACGCGCGCCACCCCTCCCGACGTGGTGTTCGGCGCGCGTCATCGCCGGTCTTCTAGCCACGCCGCTCCTCCTCCCACGGCACTGTCCTGTCTTGTTATTGCACACACCTGGTGTCCATTCCCTCATTAGATCGCTTATATAAGTTCCTGTGTTTCTGGCTGTCTTTGTGTGGTATTGTTCTATGTGCGGTGTACATTTTGTATTGAGCTGTCTGCACGCTTGAGTTTTACGCGTGCCCTTCTGTTATTATATCCTTAGCGATTGAACCTACCTCCCTGCGTTGGCTCCTTATTTCACGCACCTACTACACCGATTACACAATCAGAAAGATTTCTGGCTCCCAGGTGTCTTTTATACAGGTAACAAACTGAGATTAGGAGCACACTCTTAAAGTGAGTGCTCATAATCTCAGCTTGTTACCTGTATAAAAGACACCTGTCCACAGAAGCAATCAATCATTCAGATTCCAAACTCTCCACCATGGCCAAGACCAAAGAGCTGTCCATGGATGTCAGAGACAAGATTTTAGACACAAGGCTGGAATGGGCTACAAGACCATCGCCAAGCAGCTTGGTGAGAAGGTGACAACAATTGGTGCGATTATTCGCAAATGGAAGAACTGTCAATCTCCCTCGGGCTAGGGCTCCATGCAAGGTCTCACTTTGTGGAGTTGCAATGATCATGAGAACGGTGAGGAATCAGCCCAGAACTACACAGGAGGATCTTGTCAGTCAGTCAATCAATCAAATCTATTTATAAAGCCCTTTTTACAACAGCAGTTGTCACAAAGTGCTTTTACAAAAACACCCGGCCTTAAACCCCAAGGAGCAAACAACAGGAGTGTTGAATTTCAGTGGCTAGAAAAAACTCCATAAGAAGGCTGAAATTTAGGAAGAAACCTAGAGAGGACCCATGCTCAGAGGGGTGACCAGTCCTCTTCTGGCTGTGCCAGGTGAAATATCAAGAGTCCAATTGGAATAATTCATAAATGCATGTGGGCTAAATCCAGAGTCTATTTAAATTTAGACCAGGTCAGAAGCATGACCAGATGGACAAGGACAGGGACAACACGGGGGAGGGAGGAGGTGTCAGCACAGTGGCAGCTGAAATCGTCAGGTATCGTCTTGATCTGCAACACAACCAGGAGGACTTTGGACAGGGACAGCAACGGGCCCCCCAAACCAGGTACTCCACAGGTGTGGACCAGGACCTCATGTCCTCCTAAAGTTTAAAACGGGAGGAGACTGGGAAAATTCAGAAAATGCATTCCTCATATCAACAACGATTTATAGTGGAGAAGGAGAACTTAGTGGGGAAGGTGAACTGACCCAATCCCCCAGCACAATAATATAGCAGCGTAAGATCTTGGGACTGAGACACTGTGGCCCTACCTGGGGGAGGCCCCTGGACAGGGTCCAACAGGCAGGAAATCAACCCACCCACATTGCCAAGCATCAACCAAAGGAACACCCACCAACTGCAACCACCCTGAATGAGGGCCGAGTATTGTCAGCAGAGTTCAGCCCAATTCGGTCATTGTCATGCTGGAATTGGGTATTCCAGCATGACAATGACCCAAAACACACGGCCAAGGCAACAAAGGAGTGGCTCAAAAAGAAGCACATTAAGGTCCTGGAGTGGCCTAGCCAGTCTCCAGACCTTAATCTCATAGAAAATCTGTGGAAGGAGCTGAAGGTTTGAGTTACCAAACATCAGCCCCGAAACCTTAATGACTTGGACACATCCCTCCTGAGATGTGTGCAAACCTGGTGGCCAACTACAAGAAACATCTGACCTCTGTGATTGCCAACAAGGGTTTTGCCACCAAGTACTAAGTCATGTTTTGCAGAGGGGTTGAATACTTATTTCACTCATTAAAATGCAAATCAATTTACCCACTGCTCCACTGGAGAACCTGTAAATAGTCCTGGCAAGTGGTGTTGTCACAACATATGTTTGAAGTATTTGAAGTTAATTTCTTTGTAATCCTAACCCAAACCATAACCCTAACCTTAACCCTAGTGCTGTGATAGCTAACCTTAACCATAACCCCAGTGCTATGATGCCTAACGTTAACAATAAAATGCTTTTATAACATATTCTAGCAACCTTGCTTTTGCTGTTACTCATCCTAAATCCCCATGTCTAGTGTGGGGCAGTGGGTACGGTGACTGCCCTCTCATCCAAACGTTGCCGGTTTGAAACGCAGGTCTAACGTTTTGTCAAAAAATCGTCTTTCATAGCGTTCGCAAAATATCATACGTTTGTCTGGCATTCGTATTCTATTTTACCTTTTAATAGCGGTCGTAACATTTGATACGTTGTAATAGCGTTCGTAAGATATGTTACGTTTGAATAATTTCGTAATGTATCATATGTTTTGGTGGTGCATTGTAATGTAACCTAACGTTACATCACATATCATACGATATCGGGTGCCATGGATTTTCGTAAAATAGTCTACGTAGATTCCTGTGACCAGGATGCGTACAGATCACATTTCCAGAAGAACCCCCATGCCCACCTGAGGTTGGCAGAGGAGTGACCTACAGTGAGATAACCTAAATACAGATGTTTCTGTTGTTCTCATTATCTAGGCACATTTAGCTTCCAATGAAACATGCATTCATTTGATTCCACACGAGTTTCAAATATGTTATGCAGTAGAAAATGTCATACAAAAGAGTCTAACTTCAAAACGAATTTCTTAATAAAATATATCAGCATAGCCGCACATGCATTTTCTCATTGTTGAGCAATAGTATGAGGCAAGTCAAAAGGGCAGCGGTTGTCATGTGCCTGCCAGGAGGTTGTTAAGTGTCTTTTCATTCTTCCTGTTTCATCACCCCATGACTGCACAGCGTATTGAGTACATATTTTAGAAATGAACTCGAGGCGTTTAATATCTGAAGCTACCGACATACCACACTACCGTAGGTGAAAAGATGAATGGGATTTACCACTGATAGACTTAGAGGAATATTTATATAACTTCATGATCATGAGGCAGACGTCCATTGTTTCATCCCCCTCTTCATCTACAGCTGTCCATTAGATGGACTTTACATTGTAAGAAATTCCTGTGCGAGTCTTTGTTATTCTTAGAGGCTTTAGCTCTTCCCAGTTTGTCAGCTGTGTGTGCGTGTGCGTGTGTGTGTGAGTGAGCAGGGGCCTATGTGTGTAGCGTTCTGTGGTGCAGGCAGGTTCACTCTAAAGACAAGATGTGTTCAAGCCAGGTCACAAGGATTCTGTGAAAACTGTCTTGGGACATGGGAAACACAATAAACAATGGAATGAGACATCCTGGATTTTATGAAAGGGTTCAGTGAGGTGTAACACGTGAGATGTCAAGTTGTTTCGTAGATCACTGCTATACACACTGATTCATAGATGGATTCTCTCTGAGTCTTGTTACAAATGCGGATTATATATCCACACAACATGTGGCTGTCAGGGGTCTGCAGTGAGCAAATCACATGATTTACATTTGCAGGCGACAGTACGGAGAGCCACGGTAATGAGCCCTATTCCTGTTCCCAAGAGGGATGTTGTTTGCAGTTCACAACCCTAGCCCACATACCTGTCCATCCATTTGCTAAAATAAGCTGAGTTTCCTCATTGAGCCGAGCTCCACACATGGCTCCCCAGCTAGGTGACACCCCCCCCCCCCCCATTGCTGAACAGAATGTGAAAGAAGAAAATTATGGTAAGAGTTTAAAGATTTCTCAACTGTAGTAAACTCATTTACTTGGTTTGACTCTCGGACACGTGACTCATCTGACAAGTCACGGTCCGTGTTTGGGGAGCACGTCTGTTGACTTTGCTCTTCTGTATGTAAGGGAGAATTCAAAGAGATCATTGCTCTCTGGGTTTCTGAGGTCAAGGACTGTGTTTGTGTGTCTGTTTTCTGTGTGTCTGTGTCTTTTTGTGTGTCTGTTTGTGTGTGTGGGGACAGAAAAAGGTAGCAAACAAAAAAGAGAGATTGACAGAAAAAGAAGCAGAGATAAGATTTGACATGGGTGAAATGTTTTACTTTTACAGAATGACTTTACAAGTGATATTCTGGTGACAATATAACCACAGTCTTCTCGCATGGAAGGTTTTGGAAGTCCTACTGGGCTGAAGGTGTCCTTATGATATTACTACAGTGCAGTCGGTAGATATTTGCACAATGACGCATTTAGTTGTTTTGGCAGCTTTAATTTGAGGGTATTTTCATCAATTTCAGATGAAATTGACGTGCTGTACTCTGCTTGCTGTTACCTACCTGGCTACCTGCCAAACTTTTTCTAATTTACTCAATATAAACTAATTGGTCAAAATTCTATTTTAGAGTTTTACCAACGCAATATTTATCTGTTGACCTCTTAACCAACTTTTCTACACCGGGACTCTTTTTGGACATAATTAACATAACTACTCACCCCTGAACACCTGAGGCTAAGTATCATTACAATGCCTAATCACTGTAATTGTTGTAGCAACAACACAGAGGAGAACTATCGTCTTCAGTTAAAGATAGCAGAGTTAGAGGCTCGGCTTCTGACGCAAATGCCAGGCAAGGATTATGCTAGTGTAGAAATAGAAAAATCTGCGTCAGTGCCACCAGGTAGAAGCAATAGTTTTGTTAGCCCCCCGGCACAGCTCCTGCAGCCGGGCAATAACTTTGTCTTGGTCACTGGGAAGAAATGCCGTCGACCAGTTAATCCTGAATCGTTGCTAAAACCAACTGAGACTTTGAACAGGTTTTCCCCACTGGAGTCGGAGTCAAGGCCCAAGCCGTCTTCGGAGGGGAATGATCGGCAGGCATGTTCTACCGGTGGCCTTGAAAAACTGAAAACGTTAGTCATTGGCGATTCCATTACACGCAGTATTAGACTAAAGAATCAGCCGGCGATCGTACATTGTTTACCGGGGGGCAGAGCCACCGACGTAGCCGCAAATCTGGGGTTGGTGCTAGCGAAGTCTAAAACTGGCAAGTATAGAGAGTACAGAGATATTGTTATCCACGTTGGCACCAACGATGTTAGGATGAAACAGTCAGAGGTTACGAAGCAGAACATAGCATCAGCGTGTAAATTAGCTAGAAAGATGTGTCGGCATCGAGTAATTGTCTCTGGCCCCCTCCCAGCTAGGGGTGGTGACGAGCTCTACAGCAGACTTGCGCAACTCAATCGCTGGCTGAAAACGGAGTTCTGCCCGTCGCAGGAGGTAGAGTTTGTAGATAACTGGCCTTCTTTTTGGTACTCTCCCAGAAATAGGGCCAGGCCTGATCTGCTGAGGAGCGACGGACTCCATCCTAGCTGGAGTGGTGCTCTTCCTTTATCTAGGAACATTGACAAGAGTCTCACTCCTATAGCTTTAACATGAGATAGGGTGCAGGTCAGGCTGCAGGCTGTTAGCCAGCCTGCTAGCCTAGTGGAGTCTGTCAATAGCATAGCCAGAGTAGTTAGTACAGCTTTACCTATTGCCACTGTGACTCGTTCCAGGCTGAGAAAAGTTAAACAAGGTAGTGCTAACAAAAACAGCCTTATTAAGATAAAGCCTTCCTCCACCTCGGTCAAAAATAAAAATAATTGTATCTCTTCGCATCTCAAAATGGGACTCCTAAATATTAGATCTCTTGCTCCAAAGGCAGTTGCAGTAAATGAATTAATCTCTGATCATAAACTAGATGCTATTGGTTTATGTGAAACGTGGCTAAAGCCTAATGAATTCACTGCCTTAAATGAGGCCTCTCCTCCTGGCTATACTAGTGATCATATCCCTTGTGCGTCCCGAAAAGGAGGGGGTGTCGCTAATATTTATGACAGTAAATATAAACTTACTCTCAAACACATCACAGAGTTTCATTCTTTCGAAGTTTTACTCATGAAAGTTAACCAGGCCGATAAATCATTTTACATAGCTACTATTTATAGGCCCCCCGGGCCATACACATTGTTCCTCAATGAGTTTCCAGAATTCTTGTCTAACCTTGTAGTCATGGCAGATAGTATTCTAATTTTTGGCGATTTCAATATTCATATGGAAAACTCCAATGATCCTCTTCAAAAGGCCTTTGAAGCCATAATTGACTCAATGGGTTTCATCCAACATGTCTCAGGTCCAACACATTGCCACAATCATACCTTAGATTTAGTCCTGTCACGAGAAATAGATATTGTAGATCTAATAATTTACCCCCAAAATCCTGGATTATCGGATCACTGTCTTATTACATTTACCGTTAAAACAAGAAATCCACTTGCCCCCCAAACAATGAGTTTCAAAAGCCGTACTATAAATTCTCGGACTACAAATAAATTCCTTGATATTCTTACAAGTTCGCTCATTAACGACAGAGTAAATAAATCTGTAAACGATCAAATCGAGGATCTAAACTCAATACTGCGAAATACATTAGACATAGTTGCACCACTAAAAACTAAAGAAATACGCAACAAGAAACTTGCTCCCTGGTACACCGACAATACTAGAGCACTTAAGCAAGCCTCCAGAAAATTGGAGCGAAAGTGGCGCTCCACCAAGTTGGAAGTATTTAGACTAGCCTGGATAGACAGTACAGTACAATACCGAAAATCACTCACGTCTACTCGATCAGCTTATTTCTCCAACCTGATTGAGGCGAACAAAAACAATCCAAAATTTCTCTTTGATACAGTTGCAAAGTTAACAAAAAAGCAAAGCTTAGCAAGTGAAGTGGGTCTTCACTTTAGTTGTAATGAATACATGAACTACTTTGATGAAAAGATCGTCACCATTAGAAAACAAATAACTGACTCCTTAAATAGTTATGGTCCTCAAAATCTCAGTTGTCCAAAAAATGTCCTGAACCTCCCTGACCAGGTGTCAATGGGGACACTTGAATTTTTTGATTCTGTATCGCTTGACACATTTACAAAATTTATAATGAGTTCTAAACCCACAAACTCTCAGCTACTTAAGGAGTTATTACTTAAGGAGTTATTTCCTGTGCTAGGTCAGCCAATGCTGAACATAATAAATTGCTCCCTTTCCTCCGGATGCGTACCAAACTCACTAAAAATTGCGGAAATTAAGCCTCTTCTAAAAAAATCTAATCTAGATCCCGACATAATAAACAATTATAGGCCAATATCGAACCTCCCGTTCCTTTCAAAAATCTTAGAAAAATGTGTTTCCCAACAACTGAATGCCTTCCTAAAGACAAAAAACATTTATGAAATATTCCAGTCCGGTTTTAGATCCCATCATAGTACTGAGACTGCACTCGTGAAGGTAACAAATGACCTTCTAATGGCCTCAGACAAAGGTTCCGCATCCGTCCTGTTGCTTCTTGATCTTAGTGCTGCTTTTGACACTATTGATCACTCCCTTCTCTTAGAGAGACTGGAAACCAATATTGGGCTACGTGGACATGTTCTAGCCTGGTTTAAATCTTATTTATCTGAAAGATATCAGTTTGTTAGTGTGGATGGCATATCCTCTGACAAGTCAAAGGTATGCTTTGGAGTTCCTCAAGGCTAGGTTCTGGGCCCATTATTGTTCTCAATATACATGCTCCCTCTGGGCGATGTAATCCGAAATCACAATATTAACTTTCACTGTTATGCTGATGACACACAGTTATATATTTCAATGAAGCATGGAGAAGCCCCTAAATTAGCTATTTTGGAAGCATGCATTTCAGATATTAGGAAGTGGATGACAGAGAATTTCTTGCTCTTAAACTCAAATAAAACAGAAATGCTCCTTTTAGGACCCAAAAAGCATAGAGCATTGTTAGCAGATCTCACTGTGAACCTCGACGGCTGCATGGTCGTATCCCAAAAAACTGTAAAAAACCTTGGCGTTACCCTTGACCCTGACCTCTCCTTTAAAGAACATATAAAATATGTCTCAAGAGTTGCTTATTTTCATCTTCGAAACATCGCAAAAATTAGAAACTTTCTATCAAAAACTGATGCAGAAAAATTAATCCATGCTTTCGTTACTTCTAGATTAGATTACTGCAATGCTCTTCTCTCTGGTTATCCAGACAAATTAATAAATAAACTTCAATTAGTGCTACACATGGCTGCTAGAATCCTAACTAGAACAAAACTAAAATCAAATAGACTCTGGATTTAGCCCAGAGAAATGTATTTATTATTCCAATTGGACTCTTAATATCTCACCTGGCACAGCCAGAAGAGGACTGGTCACCCCTCTGAGCCTGGGTCCTCTCTAGGTTTCTTCCTAAAATTCGACCTTCTTAGGGAGTTTTTCCTAGCCACTGAAATTCAACACTACTGTTGTTTGCTCCTTGGGGTTTAAGGCCGGGTGTCTCTGTAAAGCACTTTGTGACAACTGCTGTTGTAAAAAGGGCTTTATAAATAAATTTGATTGATTGATTGATTAACCATTTAGAAATAACCGCACATTTTTCACACTTTGTACAAGGGGACCAAAAGCTTTTTGACACAGCTGTCTATTTGGGAGTAGTGTTTGTTTGCAGCATTAGTGCATGCACAAAAGAGCTGTCAATACTTAGTCTTGATTTTAGGCTTTGCAATTGCATTTGTAGTTGGTCTGACAACACATGGACCAAAGTGCCCATAAAATTCAAGCTGGCAATCATGATGCAGATAAATCCATTTAAATTGATCAGAAACATAGCCAAAACATTAGGCATGCCATTATCAACTGTTTGGTACATTAAGAAAACAAAAGCACTCACTTGTTAGCTCAGCAATGACAAATTACCTGGTAGACCAAGGAAGACCTCTACAGTGTATGACCAAAGAATGCTTACCATAATCAAGAAAAATTCAGTACCACTCTCCAGGAGGTGGATGTGTAAGCGATTACCATTTGCAGAAGACTGAAGTGACCAGCTGAAATACAGACGTTGGACTGCAAAGACAAAAACACAAGTTAGACTCAAAAACAGGACAACCTAATATTTGCCAAAGTGAGCCTGCCAATTTTATTATGGACAGATGAGACAAATATAAACATGTACCAGGATGATTGCAAAAGTATAGAGTGAAGAAGAAAAGCATTCCAATTTACCAGCATAATGATAATTATGAATAAATTATTACAGCTGACGGCAGCAGTAGGATGGACTCTGAGTATAGAAACAACTTCAACCAAATGCCTCAACAATCAGTGAATGGCACTTTTCCTTGCAGCTGAGCAACGACCCTAAACATACTGCTAAAGCAGGAACCCCCAGACATTAATGTTTCTGATGTACCTCAATGCTAAAACTCCTGAATCCACTTGTCAACTCATTATCAATCCCGACACTGTTTGATTCAGGTGAGCTAACTTAGGGCTACAACAACATTTTGAGATGCCTGGTGGGTCCTCAGGAGAGGATTGACAGCCACTAAAGCAACCAGGTAGTTTTTCAGTCCCAGAAAATGGAATGTTCTTGACTTGAAATCACCCGACCTGCATCCAGTGGAGTAAGCATTGCTCTTACAGAAGACTAGACTGTTGGCAAAAATGCCTTGAAACCAGCAAGAATTAAAGATAGCTGGAGGTAATGCCTGGCAAAGCATCAGAACCCAAGTCGTCTGTTGATGTATATGGGTTGCAGACTTTAGACAGTTCTTGAATGCAAAAGATTTGCAACCGAGTACAAAATGCAGAGATGGGGACAAGTCACACATGGTCAAGTCCAAGCAAGTCTCAAGTCTTAACCATCAAGTCTCGAGTCAAGTCTCAAGTCACAGTTCAGATAAATCAAGCAAGTCAAGTCGAGTCCTTATAAGTTTCAAGTCAAGTCAAGTCACAGTACTAAAGAGATGAAAACACACACTGTTCTCTGTTTCTGACGTGCGCTCGGTGCGAAGTTCGATTTCAAAATCAAATATTTTTCTCCTCCGCGGTACAATTTTTTGGGGGGACGAAGCGGAAGGATCTTGAATCAGCCTGAAGGGGTTGTATTCGCTATAACAATCGCCTCGCTATACCCGCTTATTACATGGCTGCTTACCAAATAAATCTATAATTTGACACAAAATATTGATTTCAAAAGGAATTTATTGATTTAAAAACGATTGTATTGCTTCCTCTAAAGAAAATAGTTCGTCTCTGGTTAGAATCCTGCTGCGTCCATAGAAACGCGCTGTTTTTCATGGCAACGGTCTGTTTCAAGAAATAAAACGCATTCTGCACTGGAATTCAGCCAATCCATGTAATAAGGGCTAATAATAACAACCTTGTTAACTAATTATTGTGACTGAAAAACTGCCTACTATATAATTACGCTGTAAAAACTTCTTCGAAATGTTTAGGTGCTAGTAATCACATCGGCGCCTCCATGTTAGCCTTTCATGCAGTAAAGTTAACTGTTATGGTGTAAGCACAATGCTTTTTAGTTTCCATACGCAGTCCACAAACACTTGAAAATGACCACATTTAATACAGACATTATAGCCTACGTGTAATAATATACATGCCATCAACATTAAAATTCAGGCTATGACACTGTTATAGTCAAATTCCCTTACATCTATTTACCAGACGTATTCAGTAATGATAATGGTCACATTTCTAACAAGGAAAAAAAAAAAAACATAATATGCAACCAAGGCCAAATTATGACAAACAAAAGATAAATTCATTAAATTAGTAACTTAATCGTTATAGATCTTAGTGAAACTGAATATAAAGAGATTACTTTCTTACCTTTCCTTGTGGTTCTTAAAATAACGAATTAAATTTGACGTTGTTGCATATTTTGCATTATCCAAATATTTTTTTTTTCACACGGTCCAGTTCAAAGTCCTTGTATCCAAACGATACTAATTGTGGAGCTCGACTAACGTTACTGTCTGCCATGTTTGGCGCGGTTTGAATTGTGCAGCGTTAAAGGCACATACGCTGATTAGTGGTGCTGATGTCACAAAATATAAAATAATTTTATTGCTGTTTGTTTATTATATGTTCAAGTCATTGTCGAGTCTTCAACTTCAAGTCAAGTCAAGTCTCAAGTAACTTGTTCTCAAGTCAAAGTCAAGTCAAGTCATTTTCATACTTTAATCAAGCAAGTCACAAGTCATGAAAATTGTGACTCGAGTCAGACTCGAGTCAAGTCATGTGACTCGAGTCCCCCACCTCTGACAAAATGTAACAACCTTATGTAAGATGATGTTCATTTGTCCAATTGTTTTTGATCCCCTACAATAGGGAGTACTATTTATAGAAAGGACTGTAATTCCTACACGTTTCACGGTTTATGGATGTAAATAACCCCAAATTAAATCTGATAGTCTGTACTTTAACCCCTTAGTCATTGCTTCATTTCAAATCCACTGTGCTTGAGTACGAAGCCAAAACATCAAAACGTGTCACTCTCTATATACTTACAGACTGAACTGTACTTCTTGGACGATAATGTTCTGAGCCTGTCAGCCCACCCTGGGGTTTGCCATATCTCTGTTTTAATTTTAACTTTCACTCTCTCACCATCATCCAGGAAGTACTACAAATAGAAGATAAGCAATAGCAGTGCTTTTTCTCCATCTGCCTTTTTAACCTTTCCACATAAAGATACTCTACAGTGCTTTATTTCTCCAAACAAACAGAATGAGATTTTAAAGCCATGGGCTCTGGCCTAACTCCAGTCCAGGTTTAACGCAGCAGGACATGGCCAGGTTATTGAGGGCACATGGCCCATGTGAGGGAACGGCAGGAAAGGGCTTCCTGGGGTGTTGCGGACAAAGAGCATCTCTGTTCACTGTGTCAGTTTGCGCAGGCAACTAGAATCCATGTTGGGCAGGATAAGGTGTGTGTCTGTTTTCTTACAGATCTCGATTGAAAATTGGAGAATAGTGGGTTCCTAAGATACACCTCCCATAGCTTCCAGCGGTTTCTTGTTCCTTCTGTTTTTAAATGGTCTCCTGTACTACTGTAGTACTACCATTTGGGAAATCTGCTGGAACGTGTCCATTGATGACAGAGATGAACCCACTTCAGGGTCACCCCGGACTCCCAGACTGCAGATACTACTCGGGTTCTCCCATTGCAGCGTTCGGCATCACCCACCTTCTGAAAACATTGGGTCCTCTAACCAGCTCTATGGACTGCCTCTTTGTATCACTGTTTTAGTTTTACTGATTGGAATGTATATTTAATGCCTGCCTTTCAATAACTTACTAATTTGTAAGTTATTGTTGGTAAGAGAAGGCATGTATGCCTTTGTTCAGTTTAAGATCAAAAGTATACCGGTAGTAGTGGGTAATCTACTTTGGACCAAAGCTGCATCTTTGGATTTATTTTGTTCTTTCTGGATTAAACCAAATTTTGTTTAATCCTGAATGTCTTCCTTCCGTCTCCATTTACCCAAATCTTACAACCCAAAGGCCACCACTGAACTCAATACCTCAGTGTATGGCCACATGCTGATTAAAATGTTAAATGTTCTCTTCTGCATATTCTGTATTTTACAGATCCACATCCAGGTACATTTTCACAATCATTAAGAGTATCTGTCTGATAACGTTCTGGAATTTGATGATATGTTTAAAATTCTGAAGCTTTATCATCTAGCAAGTCATGCTTTCTTAAGGCTCCTACAACAACATGGATCCTTCTTTTATATAAAGTAGTACTAACATTATTGCTTAGCTTTAGAAAGCAGTTGTTCTATTTGAGCTTCAGTTAGGCATATCATATTTTTTCCAAACCCTGACTGTAGGCTAAATGTGGATGTGGCAACTGGTAGGGGGGAGGCTACACAAAGTGAGTGTGTATGAATCAGTCCCTTTTACACCCATATTACTACGATTAAAGTTGGGATGATGATTTGTCAGGTTTCTCCTGAGACATTACCATGGTTACGGAACATGGTAACACATTTAGGAGATTTACATTGGAGTCTGAGAGTCAGACATTTAATCTGACGGCAGGTCAAAAAGCCATCTGTCAAATTCAATTAAAATGAAGACTTTACATTGAAGTTAACTTAAAAAGCATTCATGAAGGGGTTCATTCAAAGTATGTAGTTTCATTTTCAGAAATAGACCGAAACCCCACTAATTGACCCTCTTTTTTATATTAACTGAAAGGGGGTAGAAACCACAAGGGAAACATGTAAAATGTAATTATTATTCCTGCACAGACCCGGTAACCAAAACACATGTATCCAGTATGTGTGAATGAAGTCAATTAATTCACAAATACTTTTCTTTACGCTTTATGCTGCACCCTTATCTTTCTTCACATTGCTGTTGGTTTGATTTACTTCTATTATATCGGTTCTTGCATTGACTTCTGGGAACTGACGGGTTGAATGGTCCATACCTTGTGTATTCTGTTCATAAGACAAATAATTTAACAACTCCCTGATTTAAAAACAAACAGCCCCATGGTTTAACAACACACCTACCCATTTCAATGTGCCAGTTACCTTATCTGCAAAATAATTTAAATGTACATTAATGGCTCAAATTTATGACTCAATACTCTGGGCCTGGCACTGCATGCCATTAGCAGATTTGGGGGCCAAATTTCTTCTTTTTAACACTTTCCTCTTCTACCGTGGTAAAGATAGTTTCAGATTCACACATTTGACTACTCCCAAGTATGGATTAAACAATATCTACTTGCCGGAGAAGGGAGTACTTAGGGACCGGGTTAAAAGTGCAGAACAATGGCTTTTTATGATTTGGTAGCTTATTACTTGAAATAGATATTAATCCCAGAAAGCTTCACTATATTCTACATTATGTTAGAGCCTCGCCTTTGATTTTTCACAAAATAACAAGTTTGACTTTTTAGCTAGTATTTAGAAGTTTCCTTTTTAAATAGCCTTTTGAAATTGACATATTCATCCCAAATCGCATCAGTGTATTCTACAAGACTATCTAACAGTCACAACATAGATTTTTCAGGAAATAACAAGTATGGATTTTTGTATGCCACTAAAAACCTCCCAAGGCATCAGCCATTTGTAATCAGGCTGTTTTGTGGTGATAGCAAACCATCACTCCAGGAATATCTGGCAGACATTGTGGCTGTCAGATTCTGGCTGGGGTGCCTCTAGGCATCTCTATGTGCCTGGGGGCCACAGCCAGGTCCTGACCGTGGGGATGCCTCTAGGCATCTCTACGCTTGTAGAAGAGCAGCCTATGTCTATAGGTTACTGCATTCTCCCAATATCTTGTGTGTAGGCTATTTTGGGCCAACATCGGTAAGACCTATGTGTTTTCTGTGTAAGTTCTCTGCTCAGTTATTTAATAGTTTCTTTGCACTCTCTGTTCGCTGTAGATTGTCTTGAAATATTCAATGGACTTTCAGAGACAAAGGGAGATGTTCCATTTGTGGATAAAGTGAGTGGAACCAATCGTGTGTTGGAGGAGTTCCTGCTACCGAATGTAGAGAACAGTTCATGTGGACGGTTAGACAATCAGTATGCCTATGAGTTGTTTTGCTCCTTTTCCCAACATAATGTAGACAGGGAATGGTTTCAGGATTGCAGCTGAAAGCCAATTATGGCATTCCTGTTTTAATGTACAGATGATTATCAGGGACATGATTGTTCTCAACAACGGCACCGCATAAAGGGAAAACATTGCTTCACATAGTAGAAAAGGACGACAAAGAGCAGGACAAGGGGACAGAAGAAGAGTCACAACTCCCTGCAGAACTTGTACAGTGGGTCATTGACTTTATTGTAAATTCCTATAGGAAAGTCGCCACAGCCTTGCCCAAAGCAGACAAGTCATGCTCAGAACAGGTTCATCTAGATCTAAAGCCTACATGTACTAAAAGGGGTTGAGTGATCTGGCGGAAAGGCTAAAAGCATGATGGCCGGCAAAACTGCAGCTGAAGACATTGTGACCCAGAGGTAGGGAGTTCATTTTCTGCCCGAACCCAATCATGGACGGGCAAGGTGTTAAATTCTGATGTTATAGTCAGACTGGGCTTGCGACTGTGATTTTAGAAAAAAATGTATGCAATAATATATAGTAATAGAAGCTATCGCTATCTCCGTTAGCTGCAAGGAAGGCATGTGGTTAGTGTAGCATTGTGCATATTGATAGATTTCACGTGTCGTCACGGCATATGTAAACTCCCACTTGGCGCGCAAAACACAGTCTCATTCTATTGCCCACTTTCCACAACCTTTACTACTTTTACTGGTAATGCTTTTACTAGTTATACAGTTAGGTCCGGATATATTTGGACACTGACACAACTTTCATTATTTTGGCTCTGTACACCACCACAATAGATTTGAAATGAAACAATCGAGATGCAATTGAAGTGCAGACATTCAACTTCAATTCAAGGGGTTGACTTATTTTTTTAATGAAATGTTTAGGAATTGCAACCGTTTTCATACATAGGCCCCTTATTTTACGGGCTCAATTGTAATTGGACAAATTAACCCAATCATAAAATGTTATTTTTAATACATTGTCGAGAATCCTTCGCAGGCAATAACTGCTTGAAATCTGGAACGAATGGACATCACCAAACACTGGGTTTCCTCCTTTGTGATGCTTTGCCAGGCCTTTACTGCAGCTGTCTTCAGTTGTTGTTTGTGGGTCTTTCTGTCTCAATTTTTGTCTTCAGCAAGTGAAATGCATGCTCCATCGGGTTGAGATCAGGTGATTGACTTGGCCATTGCAGAATATTCCACTTCTTTGCCATAACAAACCTCTGGGTTGCTTTCACAGTATGTTTTGGGTCATTGTCCATCTGTAAAGTGAAGTACCGTCCAATCAACTTTGCTGAATTTGGCTGAATCTGAGCTGACAGTATATCCCTGTATACTTCAGAATTCATCCGGCTGAAAGTCCAATTTGGCCTTTGTATTCTTGAGGCTTTTTAATGGTTTGCACCTTGTGGTGAACCCTCTCTATTTGCTTTCAAGAAGTCTTCTCTATATGGTAGACTTGGATAATGATATGCTTACCTCCTGGCAAGTGTTCTTCACTAGGCTGGATGTTGTGAAGGGGTTTTTCTTTACCAAGGAAAGGATCCTATAATCATCCACCACAGTTGTGGATGGCCAGGCCTTTCTGGTGTTGCAGAGCTCACCAGTGCGTTCTTTCTTTCTCAGAATGCGCCAAACTGTTGATTTGGCCACTCCTAATGTTCATGTTATCTTTCTTATGGATATTTTTTCTTGCAGCCTAAGGATGACCAGTTTCACTAGCATTGAGAGCTTATTTGACTGCATGTTGTGGGTTCACAGCAAGAGCTTCCAAATGCAAATGTCACAAACTTGTGTCAGTGTCCAATTATTTCTGGACCTAACTGGACTTATCATACTAAATGCCAGATAGTTGCCGTTTCATTGGATGCACTAAATGCCTATATATTGGATTTGCAATCATATCTACATGTAATCATTGTAATGAATGACATGGTCTGTTTTCATCTGTACCGATGCAACCAACTCCAATAGTCTAGCTAAAGTTAATGAGACTAGCTTAACCTCTCTTGTTAAACAGTTTGTATTAACTTAGCTAAATTAATAGCAAAGTTAATACAAGAGAAAACCGCACCAATCCAACCTCCTCCAAAGCAACTCAGGCTGTCAATGGTGGCTCATTTAAACAGTAGAAATAGTTTATCTGACTTTGGGAAAACGTGTATATTATTACCTGTACAGGATTCTGTGTCATACAGGCTGCACTACGCTACACTGACCACCCATAGAACCAGTGGTAATTTAGGTAAATTTGCACTCAACTTTGTTTTCACAATGAAAAATGTCTTCTCCTTCACCTCCCAAATAATTGAATTTTTGACCCACCCTGATCGAATGTACAGATAGCGGTCTTTACATTTGTACGCTTTCATTTTGGTAGCAGTGTGCGTAAGGGGATGGATTCTCCACAAGGTAAGATAATCCACTAGTATAGTACCCATCCCCAAAGTTCAGCTCCGGCAGGGATGTCACTGTTTTTAGCGATGTAAATAACGCAGCGGTGCTGTGTGCCTAAGACTTGCAGTGTGTTTGCATACCTTTTTCATGTTTTGTCAGGTGATCTAAACACTCACAGTCTGTAAAGATTGAAAATGTAACTGGCTTGTGCAGTAGCTCCATAGAATTCCCAGCGTTAGCCACCATGTTTTATCAATGTTTTGCCTGCCAGGCTGTCAGAGCAACCACATGAGTGAAAACTGTGAATAGCAATGTTTATTAGCTGGTGCCGTAGTTGTGTTACAATATTAATATTTGCATGGACATTTGGAATGGTAAAAACAACCCTATAATATGGGCTTAAATTTTCAGGCACATTGACTTCTTTAAGTTAGAATACGCTTCGCATTTTGAATGTCTAACTGATCTATACTAGATACGCTACGTTTTAATATTTCCACTTTTATTGGGTCGTTATTTGTACAGTGGGCCTATAGTAGGCTACCTTTGCAGGCAGGTTGTTGAGAAGGAGAGTTTGAGACCAAAAAGCGCTCAATCTACTTTTGAATCTACATTTTGAATGGGGAGGGTCATGTTTTTTCCCCTGTATGCTCAGGGAGGGTCATGTGAAAATATATTTTTCTAGGGCGAGGGTAAACCATTTCCTTATTTTTGTGGGGCTTTTGTGGGGATTTTTCTGGGGCTCTGGATACCTAATGTCATTGATATTGATCAGCCTCTTATATAAAATAACACTTTCACAAAGACTGAGAAATTGTATATACACTGCTCAAACATTAAGGGAACATGTAATCAGCACAGTATAACACCAAGTCAATTAAGCTTCAGTGATATCAATCTTTCCAGTTATGAAGCATACGTGATTGTGAATCAATGTCACCTGTTTTGGTGCAAATGAAAGTGACAACAGGTGCACTGGAGAGGCAACAGCAATACAACCCCAAAAAGGGAATGGTTTTGAAGGTGGTGACCACAGACAATTGCTCTCTCCATATCCTTCCTGACTGATTCTTCTCTAGGTCTTCCGGGGAAGACCTAGGACACGCTGGAGGGACTATGTCTCCCGGCTGGCCTGGGAACGCCTCGGTGTCCCCCCGGAAGAGCTGGAGGAAGTGTCTGGGGAGAGGGAAGTCTGGGCATCCCTGCTTACACTGCTGCCCCTGCGACCCGGCCCCGGATAAAGCGGAAGATGATGGATGGATGGCTAGTGTCCTTGTCACTACTGGCAGCATGTGGCGGTACCTGCAGTCCATTCAGGTTGCACAGGTAGTCTGATGGCACATCCATACATACTGTTGCAAGAAGGTTTGCTGTATCTCCCAGTACAGTCTCAAGAGCATGGAGGAGATACCAGGAGATGGGCCGTTACATGAGGAGAGCTTGACAGGGCCCTAGAAGGGCACCAACCCAGCAGCAGGACTGGTATCTGCTCTTTTGTGCGAGGAGGAACCGGAGAAGCACTGCCAGAGCCCTACAAAATGAAAACAGACTCCATGAGGGTCCGCCATTGGCGTCCCATTCTCTTCACAGATGAGACCAGGTTCACACTGAGCACATGTGACAGACGTGACAGAGTCTGGGGACGCCGTGGTGAATGTTATGCTGCCTACAACATCATTCAGCAGGACTGGTTTGGTGGGTCAGTGATGGTCTGGGGAGGCATATCCTTGGGAGGGTCACACAGACCTCCAAGTGCTAGCCAACGGTACCCTGACTGCTGTTAGGTACTGGGTTCCTCCTGGTGCAGGAAAATGCCCGGCCTCATGTGACCAGAGTGTGTAGGCAGTTCCTGGATGACAAAGGCATTGATGCCATTGACTGGCCCTCACGTTCTCCAGACCTGATTCCAATTGAGAACCTCTGGGATGTTATGACTGTCCAGGAGATCACTGATGCCCTGATCCAGGTCTGGATGGAGATCCCCCAGGATACCATCTGTCAACATTAGGATCATGCCCAGACGATGTTGGGAGTGCATACAGGCATGTGGGGACATACACACTATTGAGTCACATTATGAGTTGGCTTGATGAAATTCACGCAAGTTGGAACAGCCTGTGATTTCAATTGTTTACTTTGATTTTCGATGTGAGTTTGAATACAGCCCTCAATCGGTTGGTGATTTTGGTTTCCATTGACCGTTGTTACGTCTTGTTCTCAACTAATTACACAGTGAAGATTTTGATATATTTTTTCATTGCGACGCCGTGTGTGATTTAGGTGTGCCCTTTAATTAATTTGAGCAGTGTATATGACAACCATTGTACAATCCACCTCTGTTACCATTGGCTAGCTTCACCTGAACCAATTGAAGTGGATGAATCGATCAATGTAATCTTCCACTCAAAACACAACTCGCATTTCATTCAATATGAAACAGAGGTGAGACTTTCCTAACCAAAAGTTATCTTGTAATATTTTAAGCTAAATGTACCACCTTGAACATGCAACAGCCTCTGGCATTCAGAGCAAGATGACTCCGCAATGTAATACTAAAATGTGTTTATTTGGTTTGGGTATTAAGCCAGTGCCAGGTAAATAGTGGAAATAATTTGATATGAACATTTGGAGTAATTTTGAGCCGGCTAGTTGGGTTCCATGAGTAAATCGACGCTTGGTTATTTGGATTATCTGGCTTAATTTAACTATCAATTGTGTTTTTTAACCATTACAAATACTGACCCAGCAGCTGGATCTTTTTAATGTAATTCTTTTTTTTTCAGGGTGTGTAACTTTTCAGGGATGTGAACTTAATACTTTGGTCACCATTGGATTTATTTTACATTTTGTTAAGTTCGTAATTCCTGTTCATCATGTTAAATTTACACACTGCAAACTAGCCAGCCTCAGTCTGGACTTCTTGGACGTTCCGAACGGCCCTCAAACAACATGACTGATGGGCCAAAAGTCAGCCAGGAGGGGGAGCAACTACCAACCCCCAGCACTGACAGTTTTGCAGTACCTCTCCAATAACGTGTGCGACATCTGTGACACGTCCTAGGGAGATCCGATGCCATCTCTCCCTCATTTAGAGCATGATCACCTGTTGTCAGTTTTTGCCCTCACCACTTCCTGATCACTGTCCTTATTTACGTTCCTTCTTCCCTCTTGTATCTTGTTGGTCATTGTTTTGTATTCAAGTTCTTTGTGATATTGTTCTCTTCATGTCTTATTTTAGATTTTTCACCCCATGCTTCTTTTGTTAAAAGTCCTCCGTACTCCCTGGGACAATGTTCTGCCTCCTGCCCGCAACGTTACAATCTGTCTCCCTCAAGAGATGAATGAAATCCTGGATGGGGAGTGGCCCCAGGGGGGCTCTCTCTGGTTAGGTTGCTACATATCCTAAACAAACAGGGTCGGCGTATTGGAGGCCGAGCCCAGCCTCCAACTAAAGATGTAGCATTACTAAACAAAATTCCAAATCAAACCTTCGTTCCCCTGACTCTCAGAAACTATTTTTAAAAAGCTAAAACTTATAATAATAACACATTGTCCCTTAACGGATTGCATGAAGAAGATATTACCAGATCAGGTTTTCTCATATTTTTTTAGAGCCGCAAAGTGCATTTGACCAGACTCTATTCTGAGGGGAACAATGTTGGATATTAAACTGCGTTGTTTAATATAATTTCACCCAGAAAGGTCAGAAGTAACCCTAGCTCTGCTGTGAGCTGGCTGTGAATGTCAGAGTGCTGCTGCTTGTGCTTTTGTTGTCCGGGACTGGCACAGCTGCTTCATCAGACCTGCCCTGACTATGTGACTGGGCCCAAGGGCCGAGTGTCACAAAAAATCTGTCACCATGGTAACCAGCGTCATCAACATTGGGGCTAGGTGGGTCACCAGAGTTAGTCAACATGCCCTTAATCTGATGAAGCCAAGGTTTGGAGAGATCATGAAGTAGACCTACCTTTTTCAAATATAGTATGAAAAACAACATAATTTCTTGTTTTTGTGGAAAGTCAATGCATGTCACTATGTCTCAATAGACATGGATGACTGTCTTAGTGCTTGTGTGTGGTGGAGAATCAGCAGGAAGGCATTACATGGATCATATGGGAGTGAGTGTTGCTCAGACATGCTGAGGATTTAGGTGTTATTCTGGCAGGACAAACCGTCTTTGACAGTACAAGGTGAATCACTCCATTGTCAATGGAAAAGGTCCAAGTTGAAGGGAAGTGGTCCACATAGACAGTTCAGGAACACTGACCTCCACATCTCCTCTCCACCCATTTCTGCTTTGGTTTCTGTTTCAGAGAAATGTGTTCTGTGACCAAGCCACATGTACTAGCATGGCTTCGCTTCACCCCGAAACGTGTATTTGTTTGCACTCGATCTAGGATCCCATGCCTGGTAAAAACGCATGACTGACCTGTGGTCAATGTAGAATCAGTTGCAACACCAAAATGGATCCTATTTGAAGGACAGTTGCAGGTTTTATCATGTTCAGCCTCGTTAGACTAGATCCACTGGTAGGAATCTAGGAAATGGGAATGGATAACTGGATTCCAGGGCAGAATAGAGACAGAGACTGAAATCAGCAGGGAGGGAAGACAATGTTTTGGGAAAATATCCCTTAATTTGACTGTATAAAACTTTCATATTGGATCAGTTTTACTGATTTCAGCAGATCAAGTATCCAGGAAATGAAGTGACAAATGTAACATATCCACATAATAGGAAGTGCCATCACATCGAGCAGAATAATTTTTTCGAATTGCTGAAACATGACAATTCCAATTAACAGATTACTGATTCTGAAACAAATACTCAACAAAAGTACATTAAAACTTAATCAACAGCACAGCTAAGTCCAAGCTTGCTGACCGCATAGCTCCTAGCTCTATGGTGTAAGTTGCCTTTCTCAGAGCAGATGCACGCGTGCGCACACACACACACACACACATCAGAACAAGATTTTTAGGCTTGAAACCAAAATAATAATGTGCAAGTGAGGCAGCCTAATCCAACTTAGCCTGCTGTGGAAAAATTCAATTAAAACCAATTAATCAGTGAAGTGTCGCCCAGCCGGACTCTTCATCTGTCAGTCTGAACAGTGACCTCTCCACCTCTGGCTTGGCGGTCTTAGCTCCACCTCCCCTGTCAGAGACACAGCATCCTCACAGCAAAGAACAGAGACACAGCATCCTCACAGCAAAGAACAGAGACACAGCATCCTCACAGCAAAGAACAGAGACACAGCATCCTCACAGCAAAGAACAGAGACACAGCATCCTCACAGCAAAGAACAGAGACACAGCATCCTCACAGCAAAGAACAGAGACACAGCATCCTCACAGCAAAGAACAGAGACACAGCATCCTCACAGCAAAGAACAGAGAATCAGCATCCTCACAGCAAAGAACAGAGACACAGCATCCTCACAGCAAAGAACAGAGACACAGCATCCTCACAGCAAAGAACAGAGACACAGCATCCTCACAGCAAAGAACAGAGACACAGCATCCTCACAGCAAAGAACAGAGAATCAGCATCCTCACAGCAAAGAACAGAGAATCAGCATCCTTTTTGAATAAAGTATCTAATAATGAAACAGAACGATTGCTGTTTTTTATTGTTTTGGTCAGGTTGGTGTGATTGAGATATAGTCTCTGATCACTCAGAATTCATATACACTAAAATTACTACTGCTGATATTCTGTTCGGCTGCTATATTTCTTACCTTCATTATTACTCTCTCTATATTTTTTTGTTGTTTTGTTGCTGGGCATACTATTCTAAGAATGTCATTGTTTTGCCTCCCTTGTATGTCCTATCCTAATATAGTAAAGCACACTGCTGGCTCTAACAGCCACTCAGTTTTCTCACTCTTCCCTTTACTGTGTGAGAAAATTTAGTTAGAACAAATACAATGTTTTTTTCTATGTATTTTTTTAATCAATTGATAACAATATGATGGATGAAGCTGTAATGTTAGATTTAAGTGCATCTTTTGATCTTATTTTGTATCATTTTGGTATATTAACAAACTCTGCATTCTCAAATTCTGAGCAAATTTTTTATTGGCTAGGTGCAAGACCCAAAATCCTACTGTCATTTTTTCACCAGATATTGAGAATGTTTCCCATTACAAAACATGTTCAGTATAAAGTAATTGTTTTCCACAATGCAATTCTCAAATGACCTTTCATAGGATTTTCTTATCACTTGTTTATACACTCAGCACAATTATTCTCAGCATGAACGTACCCCTGTCCAATACGCACAAACTATGTGGAGCCCTGAAGAATTTAGGCAAAAAATAAAGGGTCAGATAGAGTACTAAAGTGATTTTACCTATTAAACTTTTACCTATGAAACTGACCACTATGTGTATACCATGAAGTTGACGATTAGGATTTTTAAGAGCAGGATTTATAGAGGTAATTCTAGAACACACTGGTAATTGTTTCATTAATACCTTTTTAAAATTGTGTTTTTCATTATTTTCACCAGTGTGCATTGGGTACGCAGCAGGGTCATTGTGTTTTATGCTCTTATGTGACTATTAAGGGAATAGTATAATTTATATACAATTTCAGGAAATGCGTGTTAATATAGCAGTCTACCTATATTTATTGTTTGCCATTAGTGGTATTGACATGGACTCAGGTATGTCCTAGCCATAGTAACAAATGACTCAACTTACACTTGAACACAGGTGACTAGACTTGGACACAATGGGCTGGATGTTTCAAATTATAGAGAAATTACCATTGAATAGTGATATAGACTAGTAACTAAACCTATAGGGCCGGTTTCACAGACACGGATTAAGCCTAGTCTAGGACTAAAACAACCAACTCAATTATGTTTTCTGTTGAACTTTTTTTGTCCTAGACTAGGCTTAATCTGTGTCTGCAAAACCGGCCCTATAGGTTTAGTTACTAGTCTGTATCACTATTCAATGGTAGCTTCTCTATAATCTGAAACATTCAGTGTGGTGTCCCACTGGGCAGCCTATTACTCTTCTCTATTTTTACAAACAATTTGTCTAACTTGAGGCTAGAATTACTATATATGCACCCGCAGCCAATGGGCTCAGTGATACTCTTAACATGGAGTTACAGCCATCGCTCAGTTATCTATTATAACTCAATTTTGGGATGTTCTTACACACAAGCTTAGAAAATACTATAAAAAAGCATATTTTATCACATATACATCTCCTGAAAATATTAAGAGACCACTTTCCAAAAAAGGAAGGTTTTGACTGAGGAACCGAAGGGTTAAAATTAGGAGACCACTACAAATTGAACGCTTCTGTTTCTCACTCAAAACTTTCCTTTTCAACTTTTCATAATTTGAGGTCACTTAGAAATGTCCTTGTTTTTAAAAGAAAAGCAAATTTTTGCCAATTGAAATGACATTAAATTGATCAGAAATACAGTGTAGACATTTTTAATGTTGTAAATGACTGTTGTAGCTGGAAAAAGCGGATTTTTTATGGAGTATCTACGTAGGCGTACAGACGCCCATTATCAGCAACCATCACTCCTATATTCCAATGGCATGTTGTGTTTGCTAATCCAAATTATAATTTTATATAGCTAATTAATCATTAGAAAACCCTTTTGCAATAATGTTTGTACAGCTGGAAATTAATTTAATGAAGCAATAAAACAGGCCTTCTTTGGACTAGTTGAGTATCTGGACCATCAGCAATTGTGGTTTTGTTTTCCATGCAAAAAATTGCCAAGAAACTTCACAGAAGTTGCACAGAACAGTGCAAACTTTCTCTAATCAGATTAGAAAGAGGAGTGGGAGGCCCCGGTGCACAACTGAGCAAGAGTGACAAATGCATTAGAGTGTCTAGTTTGAGAAACAGATGCCTCACAAACCCTCAACTGGTACCCATGAAAAACACCAGTCTCAATGTCAACAGTGAAGAGGCGGCTTCGGGATGCTGGCCTTATAGGCAAAGTTATAGGCAAAGAAGAAGACATATAAGACTGGCCAATGAAAAGAAAAGATTAAAATGCACAAAAGAAAGTGGACAGCCTAATCTTTTCAAGTGTTCTGATCATAAAGAATAACATTTGTGAGATGCAGACCCAATGAAAAGATGCTGGAGGAGCATGGTGGAGGGAGTGTGATGGTCTGGGTGTGCTTTGGTTGTAGTGAAGTGGGAGGTTTGTACAAGGTAAAAGGGACCTTGAAGTAGGAAGGCTATCAACTCCATTTTGCAACACCATCCCATACCCTGGGGACAGTGTTTGATTGGAGCCAATTTCCTCCTCCGACAGGACAATGACCAAAAGCACAACTATTTAATTAAAGGCAATTTATTTTAATTGAATATAATTAAATCATTCAGTAGTATGCAGTTTTACATTAAACTGTTCTATGTTCAAATAGGGATCATGTGTTTGATGTGGACCCCAGGAAAAAGAAACTATACATGCAATAGCTGATGGGGAGAGGATAAACTAAATTAAACTTGATGCCACATCTTAGTATAATACAGTATGATAACCAATTAGGTTCTCTGACTTGACTGGCAAGTATGGGAATAGTAGAAGTGCCTTTCAGGTCCACGTCTAGGCAGGGACGCCAACAGCAATCCCAGACCCATGACCGAATTGAACGTTTAGGATCCAAACCAGGCGGGATATTGTTTTAATGTTTTAATTCATAGCTAGGCCACATTCAAATCACTTTAACTTGATCTTAAACAAGCTATGTCTACTTGTGAATAGCTTACATTTGTCTACGCTCGCTTAATGTTAGTATAGTGAATACTAACATTGAGTGACTAAAAACAAATTTTATTTGAGGCTACCAAATGGGCCCCCTCTTTGCCTGGGCCCGGGAGAACGTTCCTGGATGCCCCGTCCGTCCGTCAGGGTCACTGAGTCTAGGTGCCTTGCAGTACACTGACTTATAAAGAAAAATTATGAGCGAAACGAGAGCAAATGTTCTGTAGTTCTATGGACGAATAGGATCACAGCATGCAGCAAAGAGGCGGAACTTAAACGACCCCCACAGCTCACAGACGTAGACCATTTACAAAATGCTGTTCATCTCTCAATCGAAAATCTCTGTTACTAACAGGGGAGAGAATTGAGTGCCCGCGACTAAAGATGTTATAGAAAGAAGAGACAGAGGTGTCAAAAAAAAGCAAGAAGAAAGTTTTGAGATAAAGTACAGACGTGGAAAAGAGATCAATTATCGAGGAACTTATTCGAAACCGGTAGCACTCGACTTAACTGGTAAGATTTTAGCATATGCAAGTTTTTCAGTGCTTGCCTCTGTAAAGAGTGAATATTGACTTAGGCTATGTGGAATGTTTTAGTTTTTATTTACAGAATTTCATAGCATAGTTCGTAAAGAAAGTTTGATTTACATTTTCCAAACGTAACCCCGAGAATTATATTAATAGCCTACGCATCCTACAACCAAAACATTGGTAGGGGACAATGGAAACGAAAAATAAGAATTACTTATTCAAATTATCAACAACGTATACATATTCTATATTCGATTGAATTTGTCTTATCTTTGCTTTTAGTTTTCTCAAATAACGTACAGTTCTTAATTTTGCCGCGACGCGCAAATGTCTCCATGTGCCTTCTTCGTAGGAGCCAGTCAACCAGTCTATTTCATTGTTTGTGACTGCAGTCATTTATGTCTTGAAGACTACTTAATACTTAGTCAAAATTTATATTTTTTGTTGACTCAGTAATTGTCCGGAATCATGTAAACATTATGATAACAGTGCCTTCAGGCTACATATTCCCTGATAGTAACCAATTTAGAGGTATAACCTAGGCTACCACAGTTTACTTAATTTGAGTTTGGAAATAGGCCAACAACTTTAACAGAACAATAAACATATAGTCGTAATTGTGCTGTTAGGTATATAAAAAGTTTACATATGGAAGTATTGCTTTAATCTTATCCCTTTTATTCGGGGGCCACGGTATCTCAGCCATCTGTGCTTAATCGCCTTTTCTGACTTTTAAATATGTTGCTCGGACAATGTAGGCCTACGCAGCTTTTGCCCTTATTTGTTGAAATATGAGCCCTGACCATGCGGACTGTAGCGGTGAAGGATGGAGGGCCATTGATTACTAAATACCTCCCACGTCAAAACGCATAAGCAGTGCCAATCTGAGCAGGTCCAGGTCGCCCGTATGCTGTGTTTAAGGTTGCAACAATACCATTTTAAAAGATATATACCGTCCTTAAATGAGAGCTCAATCGTTGGCATTAGAGGCAATGGCCAATTGACAGAATGCGCCGCAGCCACAACCGTAGTACTTGCTGGGCGATGTTATAATGGAAAGGAGTCCAGATAACATGCGCAAAATAGTCATTTGCATTATAGCCTAAGCGTGGTGATCCGCAACGGAACAAAACCTTCCGGAGGTATTGTCATGAATGAGGCAACAAGTGACCAAATGGGAAAGCAGTTTGTTTTACTTGTAGAAAGCCAGCAATAGCGCCCTATAAATCTGTTATTGCCTACGGAACGGATTCGCTACTATATCCAAATGTCAAATGCCTATTTACACACACTACACGTGATTTGAATGCAGTTGCGGGGATTTTGCATATGCATCTTTGTTTTTCTAGCAATGGAGAACTACTGACCACAAATCAGTGCCTCTGGAAATTAAGCTCAGACACTTAAATTATTTTGCTGGCAATTGACTCTGTTACACCATAGTGCAACTTACTCAAAGGATACTGCCCCTAAAATGACCAGTGACAGGTGTTTCGTAATTAATTGGACATAAAAAAATAACATTCCATAATGTTCCAGTGGGAACTAATAGCTACTCTGGCCAGCTCAGGTAACACATTCTGTAGGTATGATTCATTCTAGACTTGCATGAGGGTCCTGCATGGTTTCCCGGGACATGAGCTTGGGGTAGGGCTTTTGACTTTGGCCTCTATCTAAACACTCCTACCCACCTGCATGGCCAGGGTTCACAGGGCTGGAGGACAGGGCAGATAAGCAGGTCTCCGGTCATTGAACTTCCCCCAGCTAGGGCATGGCGGATTATAGTAGTTGATTGGTTGACCTGGCTCGTATTCAATATGATTGGAGGGATGGCTGGTGGGTCTTTCCTGGTACCAGACTGGATGGGAAATTGCCAGCTGTGCTCTCACGTCAGCGAAGTGCCCCTCAGTCTGAGTCAGACAGTGAGCTCTGTAATAATTATTTTCAGGGTTTGAATAAAAAATAAATATATTTTCCCCCCAGGTTGTGATTATTAAAAGCACACCCACATAGTGTGTCAAAGAAAACAAGTCATCTTGATTCAAAGGTGGTGAGTGCAGAGGATGTCATGAAACTTACATGAAAAATGTATGTATGACTCTGTTTTCGTAGTCACACTACCTGGACAGAATTTTTGTTTTTTACAACTTTGTTAAAAACAATGAACAAACACAAACCCCTGAATGGTAGAGTTGAGAAACGTGTTTTTGCCAAGGCCTAACGAGTTTCGATGTAACTACCTTTTATGTAAACTTATGTTACTTTCCACAAAAAAATGTGAACTCATTTTTAGCTGCTCTGTTGAAGCCAGCTTGAGCTGTGCTTGTGCTTGACTGGAGTTGTGCTGTAATGACCTGTTGAGTTTTCTACCCCAGCACAATACAATTGATGCTACACAGTCCCATTGCTTTAATTAAGGAAGGAATGCTGCCAGTTATGACTGTATGATTAGCATATTTGCAATAGAACTGTAGACCATAGTAGACCACCAACCATGTCTGAAATACTACTTTGAAAAAGTAGCAAGATAAGGGTAGAGGCTTGAAGCAGCTCTAAAGAGCCTAACTGGAGATTCATAAAGACTCATTCTCTTTTACTGGCTGTTGTATGATAGTTACTTTCCCAATAATTAGCTGTTCAATGAAACACAACAACAATCAAATAATGATTGCTGCAGTGAAAACAAGGTTTTTTGTTCTGACTGGTGCTTTGAATGAGGCGAGTAAATCAGAGCGCAGTTCAAAGCCACACAGCCAGTGTCACAGACAGTGTGTCATTTCACACTGTTGTGTAAGGTAGACCTTTAGTTTGCGGAGTCACCAGTGTAAGTAGAGCCGTGGAGCCAGCCTGACCTGGGCTTGGACCCAAAGTTGTGCCACAAGTGTCAGAATAAGCCAGGATGCGCCTGGAGCATTATTGTGAAGTTTCCAAATAGCTATACGCTCTGTTACCAGGCTGTTTTTAGAGCAATGTGCCTAGTAGCCAGATAAACCCTATAATCAAGTGAGCTCAGAAGGTTTATTTCTCTCATCTAAATGTCTCAGCAGGGTATTTGTTAATTTCAGTGCCACTGAGATTTCATTTAGCATACTTGTCCTTTTCATGCAGATTGATGACATTTTTTTTCCCCTTGTTGCCTCTGTGAAGAATGTTTACACTTTTTCCTCACAATCCAGACTGATTTATGTTTTTTTCCTTTTTACACTTTCGGGAAGCCACTTCTGGTCAGATCTTGACCAATGAGGAGAGAATGAGTTTCCATCACAAAAGGTGTTGTGTTGATATCGCTAAGCCAGGTCTGGTTGGGTTTAATTTGCATAAAGGGGGTGGGCTTCATTTGAATGAAACAATTTACACATGTTGTGATTTTAGACATGGATGCTGTGAGTTCTAGAGAGTGTTTGTAATGCATTTCTCTATTTGTCTGGTAGGATTAGGTAAAAAAAGTACAAACTTTGTTTTTATTGCTATATTGCCTGCCACCTATTGTAATATAAGTCCCTTTCTGTGATACTCAGTCTTCATTGAAAAACAACAGACACATGATCCTAATCTGAAATCTCAGTCTTCATTGAAAAACAACAGACACATGATCCTAATCTGAAATCTCAGTCTTCATTGAAAAACAACAGACACATGATCCTAATCTGAAATCTCAGTCTTCATTGAAAAACAACAGACACATGATCCTAATCTGAAATCTCAGTCTTCATTGAAAAACAACAGACACATGATCCTAATCTGAAATCTCCTTCCATCTTTTAAGTCCCACCTTCCAACCAAGTCATTGTTTTAGACTACAAAATAAGTGCCGATGGATTCTAGCACGTTGCCTCAGAGAGAGCATGGCAGCACATCTCCCCAAATGACCTGCCGCCCACGTGACCCTCATGTTGACTGTGTTGGGTGGTGATACGGCGGAGACAGGGTGAGGTCACTTTTAGACAGGGTGAGTGTGAAGCTGTGTCGGTCTACAGCAGTGCGTTGCATCGATTGGCCAGTGGGGGGTGCGTTATTACACTGTGAGGTCTAATGGAGCATGGAAAGTTCCACATCTGTCATGGTTTTCCATTACAGCGGGATCACTGCTGGGTTACATTTCAAACTTTGTCACCCTGGCTTCGGGACCTTTCGATGATTTCTCACAAAGGTTGTTGGCTCAGTTAATAAAAAGCCCTTGGCTGGAACCTCCAAGCCAACGAGGTGAAAAATCTGTCTGCACCCTTGAGCAAGGCACTTGCTGTGGATGAGTCTGCTAAATCACTAAAATGTTAAGGCAAAATTATTTTCGCCTGACGCGGCTAAATTTGACTAGATGTGATGTAAGTGAGTAGGACAGCTGCTCTTGAGATTATCAGCTCTATATCTCAACAAGGTCTGACTGACTGCCTACGGCCCAGAGGCACCCCATTCCTGTCAGGCGTCACTGGATCCAGTCGACTTGGCTGTGCTCTCTATGTATATCTCTCCATGTACACTTCTTTTGGGGTGGTCTGCTCTCAGCTCATGTATCCGTGTTGGGGACACAAGCACTGCAACAGATAAAACGAGGAACAAAGATCAAAACGTTGAAAGAACCTAATCTCTTTCTTTAAACACTAATGTTTGGTGACAGAAAACATGAAACTTGGCCATCATTAGCCAATAGGAAGTTGAGATTCTGGGCACAATAGGCATCGGCTTTGTCAACCAACCAATCACAAGTTTCTAGGGCATGGCACATTTGGTTGGATTCCTACGGGGTATTCAAATGAACAAGCATGAAAATATATTAACTAACTACTTTTAGTGCCTCCGGATAAGAATCTGTTCAGTTAATAAAATGTACATTTAATGTAACAACAGCTATAGGAGAACAATATCACAGATGGCAGAGGTTCATTATTAAGGAAAGCAATGGAAACTAGAAGTATATTCCAGAAATGATCAACCTCTAAATTATGTTTTAAACTGACATTATACTGTATCGCTGATTAATAATACACAAGTGATCATCTAATCCTGTCAAAGCAAAATTTGTTAAGTATTACTTGAAAAATACACAACTGGCTGCTGTTTACTGGTGTTGTGTGCTTGGAAAATGTATTACTTAATGACAGGTCTGTGCCCTACCTTCTACTGGTATATGCAAAAGACCCATTTCCAATTCACACATCAGTATAAATACAAACATGTGTTTTTGAAACAAGCAAAAGCCACTCATAAAATGATTCCACATACACCTTCCCTGCTGTCAACTTTGCCTGGAGGAGTTCCCAACCCTTCCTGAGGGCGGCCACTGCAGGAGGGAAAACGATCATGCGGGTCCTTTGTCCCTGAGTGCTCAGTAGGCATGTGACGAGGACGGTGAGGAGCGGGCACTGCCAGGCTCCCTGGGCTGGCATCTCGTGGTGTCCCAGCTGCTCCTGACACGCCGACACACGGCCTGGGCCCCTCATCTCCTCAACCGTCCCCGTATCCCGCTCCCTGGCTCCTCGGGTGTCATCCCGCGGCGAGACCCGAGGCGTCCGAGGCGTCCGAGGGAATGCAAAAAACATGCGCATGCTGAAGTTGACCGCAGATAGATGTCACTTGGGGGACATGGCATTAGGGTCATTCACATGGAGGGCAGCTGTGCATCTACTGCAGAGCTTCCAGACAAAGGCCTCCTTTAATTCACCTTACACCTGGCTAAACCTTTCAAGGGGCTTGTTTTGCATCCGATCGGGTGTACGTGTCTAATACCAGCACCCTGGACTCCTAGGTTTAGGTTTGGCCCCTCTGCCTAACGTGGTGGGACATATTCGGTCGTTGCCCCTGTGGAAGGTGACAGATGCTGGGCCCGTGGCGTGTGTGGTATAACTCCCCTGAACGGCTCACCGGGGGTGGCACGTCGTGAGTTATGACTGGTTATTTAAAACAGCTGGGAAAAGAGGCCCAGGAATCTGAACACGTGTGATTATGCATGGAGACAGCAATTGACTCCTGTTTCAACATGGACCACAACCCTGTGTACAACCGTGCACCTTAACTATAGGAAGACTCTATCAGCAGCAAGTCTCACTGAAATGTCACACCCTGAACCTGCCTCACACGGATGGTAAAGATTCCACATTTAACCGCTGACAGTGTATCTTCGCTACTTGACAGGACTACGGCTATTTTGGTTTTTTTCGACCAATTGGCAACCAGTAACGTCAGACCAATTCAAGTCAGACCCCTTTCAGAGTGGACCAATTTAGTGGGTTGGGGGGGTTGGAATTGGGCCGCCTGTCAAAACAACAGACTAAGTCTTCTGAGCTTGGTCTTGTTGTGGTTGTCTGAGTAGACGAGTCTTCTCTAAGTGATGTTGTGGTTGTCTCAGCGGCCTGGCCTTCTCTAAGTGATATGGCCTTTCCCTCCTCCTCACCCGTTCCTCTCCCGGGGACCAGCAGCAGCTGCAACACAGGCCAGCACAGTGCTTCCACTGCTGATAACATGGTTGGGAACCTCCCATGTGGCTGTGTGTGTCACCCGAGCAAGTCAATAGTGTCTGATTAACTGTGTTGACTTTGGTGTGAAAGTGGAAAGCTACCGACGTTTGCTAATGGTCCAAGCTCACCTTCGCTTCCCCTAGAAATTCAACTCGAATGCTTGGGGTTCGTTCATCAGTGAACACTGTGCCAAACTGTAGCAAAACTGGAAAAGAAAACATGACGCAACAAAAACCAATCTTTCATATTGGACACGCTGATGTTAGTCCTTTGACGTTTCGTACGTTTCCATTCAGGTGAATGGCCTTTTGGGGGAGGGGCTGTATTGAAGCCGGGCTGAAACCTGTGAGAGATGGGAGATAGTATGTATATTTGCTTTCCTGCAAACTGTAGTCAAGAGATTTGGGAAGCAAATAAGTGAACGGCAGCAAGGTTAAACTGCATATCGTTATTTCTTGAGCATACCCGGCTGCAGGCCTTTAGGTTGGTAGGGTGGGGCTATGGACGCCAGCTGTGGGACAACTGCCCTGCTCTTGGGACCTGGCATGTGGTTTGGCACTATGTTAAAGCCCAGCACACAGTTTCAGTTTCAAAGCTGTATCGGCTGCCCACACGTTATACACTGTATGCCGTCACTGATGTAGCTAAAGTCTGGTTTAGCAGCTTTTAGAGGACGCAGTTAGGGTAAATGTCTCACATCCGTCATAAAACAAGACAATAGTGGAAATGACAAATGTCCAAATATACAAATCCATTACAGAAACGGGAGCCTTTGATCAGTTTCAAAGTTATGCAGGACAGTTTGTACAGTTTGTGAACGTGTGTGAGTGAATATGTTTGTTGTGTGAGCGAGCATCCGTGTGTGTGATAGAGTGTGTGTGCATAGTGCTTGAATGAGCTGGTGTGTGTGTTCTATGCGTGAGTGTGGGAAAGGGCTTGAATGTGAAGATCAGGGTGCCAGGAAACGTCCTGGTTGTGACGTTCCTGCACCATATATATCTGTGTGATGGGACTGGAATGAACAGGTCCCTGGCCTGGGTGGCTGAGGTCCATAATTACTTTTGTAGACTCTTTTTGCCAGTGTTGAGGGTCAGACCACCGGACCATCAGGAAGTGCTAATTCATTTCATGGATTCCTACTAAGTTCAATACATTTTAGAATAATGTAAAATTACATTTCAATGTCTACATTCCGTCTGCGTTTTCCACCACATATATGTTATAAGGCTTTTCGTGTGTAGTGTTTAGTGTGTAGTGTTTATTGTTTTTTAATGGGAGACTGGATATGTTTAACTGAAACACAACAGTTTATGAAGTTACTTGCACGGTTGGGCCAATGTTTGATGAGATACAAATAAACAATGTTTTTACTGGCCCAGGGCCAGCTATCCATCTTTACAGAAAACTCTGTTTACCTATGTAGGTACAGGAATATGTTTACCTACAGTACCAGTCAAAACCTCAGACACCTACACATTCAAGGGTATTTCTTTAGTATAAATCTTTTCCACATTGTAGAATAATATTGAAGACATCAAAACTATGAAATACCACGTATGGAATCATGTAGCAACCAAAAGTGTTAAACAGATGAAAATGTATTTCATATTGTATGTTATTCAAAGTTACCAACCATTGCCTTTGACAGCTTTGCAAGATTTTTGCGTTCTCTCAACCAGCTTCATGAGGTAGTCACCTGGAATGCATTTCAATAAAGAGGTGGGCCTTGTTAAAGGTTGTGAAATGTCTTCATTCTTAATATGAAAGGACAGGATAGGTATACAGAGTGAAAAGATAGGGTGGGAGACCATCAATATGTCTGTACTGAACAAAATATATAATGGCAAGAACAGTTGAAATAGGCAAAGCAAAACGACTGTCCATCTTTACTTTAAGAACCACAGCATTCTGCAGCGATACGCCATCCGATTTGGTTCGCTCTTAGTGGGACTATCATTTTTTTTCAGAAGGACAATCACCCAAAACACACATCCAGGCTGAATAAGCGCTATTTGACCAAGACAGAGAGTGATTGAGTGCTGAATCAGATGACCTGGGCTCCAAAATCACTTGACCTCAACCCCATTGAGATGGTTTGGTATGAGTTGGACTGTGGAGTGAAAGACAAACAACCAACAAGTTCTCAGTACATGTGGGAACTATTCGAGTTCAAGTTGGAAAAGCATTCCAGATGACTGCCTCATAAAGCTGGCTGAGAGAATGCCAATAGGGTCCAAATCTGTCTGGCTATTTTAAAGAATCTAAAATATAATTGTATTTTGATCTGTTTAAAAAAAAATTGGTTATTTTATGATGCCATATGTGTTATTCAATTGTTCTGATTTAACATTCACTTGAATGGGTAAGTGTGTCCATAATTTTGACTGGTACTGTAGAGAAAAATGGCCACTAGAGCCATTGTGTTGTTGATCTGAATGTGCTTGAACGCATGGTTTCTTACTATTGTTGTGAACATGTTCACCAAGTTTCATTATGATCCAAATATCTATGCCTGATTTATAGGTATTTTTGTGTCTGGAAAATATAGCATTGTTAGAACCTTTGTCCATAGATGCTATACGCCATGTTATGTGCATATCGGTCAATCCTTCCCAAAGGAGTAGGGATTTAGGTGTTTATAACGCTACGTCAATGGCTCCCAACCATTTTCAGTTACTGTACCCCCAAAAGGATTTAGCACTGCTTGGAGTACCCCTGAAGTACCCCCTCATGTTAATTTCACTAGTAAGCCTATGGTGTCATGAGTGTTTTCAAGTACCCACTGTGGAGAGGCCAAGTACCCCCAGGGGTCCTAGTACCCCTGGTTGGGAACCCCTGCCCTACGTCACATGGGGTGAGGGTGTAAGCTTTGAAAATTTCCCAGCACACCACTTATTATAGTGCCGCCATATGGCCAGTTGGCATTGATGGGATGATATGGACCAGTGCCATTTACAATTTTAACCTTTCTACACCTTACCATCTCATGGGTATTTGGTAACTTTAACTGTAGAATAATAATAGAATCAAACAAATACAAAAAGTTACGGTTCCAGGAATTACGTTCCTGAAATTGATTTTCCCTTTCATTTCAGACCCTGAAGCTGGGATTTTCCTGACATCGCTTATGTCCAATCAGATTCTTTTTAATGTAATACATGGTGTATTTTGAGAGACCATTAAAACAGCATCTATTGTCGATAGTCATTGAGGAGGAGAATAAGAGGAGTGAATGTTAGCCAAATGAAGTTTGAAAATACTGTACACTGTCCATCCTAAGTCTATTGGCTGAAGATCTAGATAAAGAAATGTGAGACACAATGAAATTCAGATCTTGACAGATCGGTTAAACTTTCATTTAATAATCCCATGCTAAAAATGAAAGACGGAAATACTTAGTTAATTACAGAGTGTGCCTCTCCCGTCATTATGGATGTAGTCAGCCAATGTATCTTAAAATGCTATTTCAGTCCTGTGGCACGCTACTGGTCTAGCAAATCAGCAGAAGCAGAGTTCTGTTCTTGAGAGAGGTCTGGGCGATGCATGGACGATTTCTCGCCCGCAAGTGGATACAGTCTGTGTGTATTTCTGTGTGTCTTTGCAGTCTATAATTTCTCTACTGGCTATTGGTTGACTCCCCTTTTATTTGACCCTCAACTGACCATCTACAGTCTTCCCAATCTTGTGGCCTGCCAGTGACCCTGATCACCAGGCGAAGTCCTTGCATTAAAAGCATGGCCTGAATATAACAATGTATAAACACACAGGTACAATACAACTATCCTCCATCTAGCCTTCTGCTGTCTTGTCTTTATTATCCTTTGATAACAGTATTACACTTTGTTCCTCGATTCAGATACAATAAGCAGCCCTGTATCTTAGCCAAATAGAAAGGAACAATGAAGGGATCTTATGCAAACTTTCAGATTGCAATGAATGAATCATGCTACATTCAAACCCTCAGTCATAAGCCCTTCATTTAGAAGTCGCTGAGAAACATTTGAGGTCTCCGATGAGCCTCATGATAGCTCAATTTCCTTATGTTAATCACAGATTGTCATTTCCCTGTTGAAACTGGAGTTGTGGTAGGTAATCCGTCACCATCTGTGCCGAGAGCTGTGGCTAAATATACTCCGGCAGGCAGGGGGACACTTGTGGTGTCAATGGGACTGCTGTCTCTCCGAGGAAGCAGTTAGATCAGTTAGACCATTGTCCGTCTGGGCCCTCTGGGATTACAGAGGAAATTGAAAAGGAATAAATCATTGTTACCAACATCATGCGATCCAGTAGACAGTAGCCATACCATTGCAATAGTAAAGAAAATGCTGCCACAATATAATTACATAATTATTAATTTAATATTAATGTGTGGACGTTTGACAGATAATTCCTATCCCAATCATCTCTGTTTCCGTAAGTGATCAATTCAACAGACGCACAACGCACCCCGCCCAAAACGCTCCGTCTTGGATTAAGGGTTTATCTAGACCCACACAGCGTCCCAGGGTGTGTTTGGTATGTGTGTGTTGTGTACATAGTGTAGGCGTGGGAGGAAAACATCTGTGTGACACCATTGTATAGGACCTGAATAGAGGGTTTAGTTTCACGCTCCTTGTTCTACGATTGAAGAAGCTATCAGCCTGTGACATCACTCAGCGTAGCACCACGAGATATGCGATGATGGGCTGCCAGCTCACCCAGCTAGCACGAAACATTGGACACCCTCTGTTCCTTAGAGCTTGTGAGAGCGTGGTTGTCCGATGGTTATTTTGCAAACTTCCCACGATGGGCGGGGGACTGTGCAGCACAATCACAAGGTAAATATATTTACGGAGGCGTATTTAATAACTTTAGGATGACCTTTTAAGTTTTAAACATGGTTATACCCTAGAACATTTTGCAATGTTTAATGATGTTTTGCAACTGGTTTTGGCAATTTTCTCAAATACTTCAGAAAATGTTAAGAAATAACTTTTCAGGACTACTGTTCTATGGGATAGTATATTGAGCATTCCACACAGATCCCTATTCAATATGATATTATTAAATATAAGTAACAATCATATTCAATCCTATATTTTTTGTGAGTGGGGAAAGACAGAGGAGAGTTTTCCGCTGAAAAAGCAGTGGGCCAGATTTGATCCCATGCTGCAGCAGTACATGTGAACCGAAGGCAGCGGCTTTAGAGTGCTGGACTCCCGTATGACACGTATTCCCAGAATGTTGAAGGACGTTTGTATGGAAAATAAGCTACACAAGATAACCGTGAGGTTCTCAGAATATTAACGGGCTGATGACCGTTGGTGAACTTGAAACTTCAATTATGGACCTGTTTGAATTTGCTTGGTAGTTGGTTATGCAAACGTCCATCTCTTCCAGACTGCATTATGGCTGGTGATAATGGGAAAAAATCGGCAGTTGTTTCAGACAGTGTAATTGTCAATATCTCCGTTTACACAGACGGACAAATTCTGATCGTTTGTCCAGTGGTTTATCTTCTGGGTGGTTGGTTGGGTGATAAAAATTCCTCTCATATGCAGAGAATGAGATTCACTGTTTAAGTTTATTGAGGCATTCAGTCATTTTATGTATTTATTTTACATCCACAGTGTCTATCCTGGAGAGAGACAGCAAGACAGATAGACAGGAGTAGCTATGGAATCTGTGTCAATAAAATGTTCCCTCTGTCCTCTCCATCTCACTCTCTGAATCTCTTTCTGTCTCTCTCTCTGTATCTCTTTTTCTCATGCTGTATTCCTCTTTCTCTATTGCTCTGTGCTCTAGATATCAGAGGGAGGACCACACCCAGGGAACAGACACCAGCCAAACAGACGTCTGGGATAACTGCTGTATAGATCATGGACCAGGACCAGTCAGAGATTAGCATTTTGGGAGGTTCGCCCAACGGGAAAGGTCATGACCTAGCAGATGACATGTATGTGCCTATTAAGACCATGCCGGAGGAATTAGACACGTGAGTTTCCTTTTCCTGTCCTTTTGCTTTCTCCGCAAAACATTGAGAACGATGGGAAACCTTTGGGTTGAATATTGTGTTCCGTTGTTTTGCTCTGATCTTATTATTGCAAAAAGGTCTAACCTTTAGCCCACTGCATGCAAAGCTGTCCCCTGCAGAACGTATTGGTTTTGGGCTATGTTGCTTGAAACTTTGAATGTATTGTGATGCTGACGTTCATATACTGTTTCGGAAAACGAAGCCTAGCTAAAATGTAGCCGAATACATCTGGGTTGGCCTGTATTTCTTTTTAATTCAGTCCAATCAAGAAGTTCACTGGAATCCCAATTCCAATCCTGAAATTCATCCATGTGATTCAGTCTAAAGGCTGGTAATCTTCCCTTAAATGTAGACTCCATCACATTGTCATAACTGATGCCTTAAATCCTCTTTCTATTTCTGCCATGCAAATAGTGGTCTGCTTGCTCAGTCTTCCTTGCCAAGTGTATGGCATCAGTAATGAGAGTGACGTCTGAACAGACAATAAAACTGATTTCATGACTGCTGTGTTTCTAAGTGCATGTTTGCCTTGTTTTTGTCTTGCCGCCGCTCCATGGATACTCTATTTGCTACACAGAAATGGTGCCCCAAATGTCAGGTATGTTCGCAATCAACACACAGTCACACAGACACAAGCTTTATCTAGTAGCCCCACCAACTTTTGTAACGTCATTACTCACAAACAGTCCTTGAGATGCACGTTAATGCTGTCTTGAGAAGGAACTCCCACCTATCTATTCCCCTCGATTTTAAGGTGAACGTTTTAAAGGCAGATTTGTTGCAGCAGCCCTTTTCTGTTTGTTCTAGGTTCGATGATCCCGATGGCATTGGGGAGTGTGAGGAGTTCTTGCCCCATGGCGATGGAAAGAAGCCCTTGCGCTTTACAGATGTAAGTTTGGTCATACCTCTACTAACTCAAGCTTCACTGACTGCCACGGTCCAAAATGGCAACCCCTTTCCCTTTAAGCTACTAGACTGTCACTGGGAAGCCATTTTGGACGCAGCCACTGTATGACGGCGTGCCAATGATGCATTTCGCCATGTCATGTTGAACACGTGTTAGAAAAATTTAAGAGTAGCAGCCCTCTCCAGCTGTAAGTCCTTATTGAATGAACTGAATCTGAGACTGTTGTGTTTGTTTCGATCAGTTTGAGGGAAAGACGTCATTTGGCATGTCTGTATTCAACCTGGGAAATGCTATCATGGGCAGTGGAATCCTGGGACTGGCTTATGCCATGGCCAACACTGGCATCCTCCTCTTCCTGTAAGTCACACCTTCAGCTTTCTATGTCTCCACATGCCTGTTATGACTGGGACTCCGCAGAGATGAGAGCGTCCATTAAATGAGCAAAAATGTAATGGAAATGTACATGTCCCAGCCTGCCCCATGTTTCCTGTCTGTCCCTTTCCAATAATGCTTAGTGTTGTCAACTTATCCCTTTTCAGGAGACCCTGAAACCGCAAAACGGCACACTGAAATAGCGCTAACTTTCACTGACACCGAGTGCAAGACTCAGTAGGAGACACCCATTAGCCATTGGTCTTGGTTGGTAGTAACGACCACTGTAAGTTTGTCATGATATCCATCGGCCTAACCAGAGGTCCTGTGGAGAACGGGCTTCCCAATCCTGCTAAAAGCCTTTTGGCTGCACATGGAAGTCCACACGGTCAGAGGGGCGAGGAGTTGAAAATAGCCACGACCTTCTCTTCTCGGAGGGATCTGGGACTACCAGGAATGCTATTTGCCTGGAGAGCCAGCCTGCCTGCCTCAGTGTCGGCGCTGGGCACTGGGGTTGTGATATTCACCGTTCCTCACCCGCCTCTCATGACTCCCACTCTTGTCCCCGCCTTCGTGGACACACACAGGCCCCAGAAAGGACACAGCCCAGAATAGCCTCGCCTGCCTGTCTCTCTGCCACCGGTTCGCTTTCTAGGGTCGGACATGTCCACCCTTCTTTCTGCTGTCCCTCTGTCCCAGTCAGTCCCCCTCACCATGTCATGGTAACACACGAAAGATGAGAGAGAAAATTGAACCGCGGCATTCGTCTGACCGGAGTTCGGTAAGGCCGTGAGAGCCTTTCTTCGGTTTGTTTAGCTGCAGAGAGCAGGACTCTGGGCAGGGAGGGGAACAGGGTCATCCATGGGAACAGGGCCCATCAGATGAATTCCTGAAGAGGGAAGCAGCATCCACAAACCTCCTTAGATCCCACTGGGCCACGGCAGTTAGGCTGCACCACCGTAGGGGGTTTCAGCTTGACTGACTTCTGGTCTTTATGGCGAATTTGGTCACAGTGACCCCAAGACAGGGTTTTCTACAAAAACAGAATGTCACCGATTAATGACTCTGAGGACAGACAAGGTCAGCTTCTAGAAACCACGGTGGATGAAAAAAATGTTTAACTGCGTAACTGAGCTGCTTCATGGAGGCTTTCTGTTTAATGTTCCTGCCCTACTAAGAACACATTCATGGAGGATGCAACGGAAAAGCAACGATTGGTTTTGTCGGTAGTCTCCTTAATACCTGTTTTATGAGAACATTCAAATTAACAGTGGAATTTCACTAACTTTGTGACCTCTGGCTGAGCTCAGGTTGGGCTCAGTGGATTCAAATAGATGTATTACTCTGGACTTTGAGAAGCAAAGATCAATTAGCATGGATTATTTTTGTCCGTGTATTCTGCCAAAAGGATTTGTCTTTCCATCTGAGTACAAAATTACTAACGTTGGACAAATATTGTTCTAAAAGTCAATAAGGCTTGTTTGGTGCAACTGCTGTAACAGTGATCACATGTCAAGTCCTTGTTCCATGTCCTTTGTTTTTTCATGGAAAAAACTGATGAGTTTGATATTGGAGATGTGTCACACCATGGGTGTGAAAGACCCACAGCCTTTTTTTCTCTCATGTGTAACATACTGAGAGAAAGAGAGAGAGACAGAGACAGAAAGCAGGAGAGGAGAAAAAACAAGCATTTCGCAAGGGAGCGAGTAGTCCCAAATAGACGTTCACTGACCCTCATCACATCTAACACCTTAGCAGTTCCCAGGGAACGTGGGTGGATCTTTGTGAACGCTGTGCGAGGGCGATACATTGCGAGCTCCCATGATTCACTACCCAGCACCGGTCAGCATTTCCCAAAGCGGAGTGGGAATACAGGTTCTTTGACATCTTAACACATGCCCTGAAAACGGATTCCATGCTCACAATGTCCCATTTTCTCTACCAAAAAAACCGGCCGACCCGTAATGGCCCTCGTGACCCCTGGAGGGATGGCCTGGTGCCAAAGGCCCTGTTTAGGTTGGGGCGGTCAGCGGAATGTCAGGGCTCAACCTCTGTGCCCACATATCAAACTACGGCCAGATGCTCGGACCCCACCACAGCTCTGGTCAAGTGGCCTCCATCTGGCCGTACGCACTGGACTCTGAGGTCTGTGGAAAATGGACGGCACTGGGAGTGCCCTCTGACCGTCTGGGAATGCTGACCAGAGGACGCTAGGTTTCCTTACCCAGGGGTCAGTGCATCTGTAGGCGAACGGCAGCTCCTCCCTGAACTCCATTTTGGCATTGGGGCACAAGGGGGAGAGGGGTTGTGGGAAACGTTGTTTCTCAGAGTATCACAACAGGCTAGAATAGCGAGAAGGAGACCTCTGTCCTTTATTAGGCTCCCCCCACCCAACCACACACAGACCGACACACCTCTCACTTGGAGTACTTCATACCGTGTTCCCATTTTCGTATTAGAATCTGCTGAAAAAGTGTTTGGCTTTTGGCAGATCACATGGCTACAGTTTGCGGTTGGCCAGCCAGATTGACTGACCTGGTCCTATCTGGCTAGTGTAATTTTCCATTGTTGGTAGGTTTCCCCTCAAGATATAATGGCTTTTGAGTGTAACATGAAACCTTCAAATGTTTCCTTTTTGACTGACACCGCTGTAATTTAATCGCAAACGTTGTGCGGTCGAATTGGCTCATAGTCAAGCCACTAAATGGTGCTTGTGTATTTACACTATACTTATGTATTTGCAGAGAGGAGGTGAAGAGTTCAGGACTACAGCATTACAGTTAGGAACTTGCTAATTGTTTGACACATTTTATTGCATTGAAGTCAATGCCTGATATTAACAGCCACCACCTGCCAAATGCAGGTAGATTTGAGAATTTTAATTTAACCAATCACGCTGGTGGGTGGTCACTCAGGTCTCAAATAGTGTACGCTTTTATGGTATTTAACTGCTCATAAAGTATGAGCAACCCGTTGCGCTCTCACGACTCCTTTGAGTGGGTCAGGCATCTGCAAGCTCAATCGTCATTGGTGTCCAGTGAATGCGCTCTCCTTCAAGCATGTAGATGCTGGCAAGTACTTCCCATTTCACCAAACAGTGCTTCCCAGAGCCTGCTTGTAATTGCTTGGATGAGACAAGGCCATTAACATGAATTGGAATTAAAAAGATCTAAAACGAGAAACAGCACTGCTTGGTGGAGCATGTTTCCCAGGTTCCATGTCCTGGTCTTTGCCTTCCTGACCCGGTTGGGAGTTGCTGAAAGGAGATTGGGTCATTCAAGTTAGGCACAATTCATTTGAGAGAAAAAATAGATAAATATTGGATGACAAAATAATGAAACGGGCAACAATAGATGTGTTTGGTCATGTGCTTCATTTTTTTATCCTTCCCCTAGGTTTCTCCTGACTGCCGTAGCCGCTCTCTCCTCCTACTCCATTCACCTGCTGCTCAAATCCTCTGGCATTGTGGGTAAGCTGGGCCTCGTCTAGATTCTGTGTTTAACTATATGTTGTTGAGGTTACTACCTGCTTGTAACTCCGTAAAGTGCTGTTACATAGACTTTGTGCAACCCTCTTCTTTTCCCAGGAATCAGAGCTTACGAACAGCTGGGCTACCGGGCCTTCGGAACCCCAGGCAAGATGGCCGCCGGTATTGCCATCACACTGCAGAACATCGGAGGTGAGGGGGTCTCAGTTCTATGTGGAGTAGAGCCTTTCATATTATTTCCTATTCCAGACGATATTTACCAAGTTCTTATCCAGCCCTTACTTTAACTCAGGAATATGGTGGGCTGGGATTCTCTCTTTCCGCTATCCAAACTGTCCATCTCTTTGACTGGTTTTCTGTCTGTTTGCATACTTCCCTCTATCCGTTTCTATCTGTCTGATGCTGGACTTGGTGGCGTGTTATCTATAGTCTCCCACCCTCACATTAACTACCTCTAGACAGTTGAGGAGTTGGCTGGCTGTGTGGGCTGATACCAACCTGACTGAGACAGAAGCAGCCACATTGACTTTTGTGTTTGTACTGCGAGAGTCGCGATGAAATGAACCGTGTCATAAGACCACACAGAGGAAAACAGGAGAAACAAAAGTATTAGATGGGAGTTCAGGTGAAGGCCACAGACCAGTGTTTCCAGATCCTGGTCCTGGGGACCCCAAGGGATGCACATCTCTGTTTTTGCCCTAGCACTCACACATCTGATTCAAATGAAAGACTTGATGGTTGATTATGTCAATGAAGTGTGAAGTGGTAGGGCAACAACAAAAACGTGCCCCCCTTGAGGTCCCACAGACGAGGATTGGGACACACTACCATAGGCTTATAAAAGAGGCTAAGACAAACAGAGAATATTGTTCTACATAGACTGTCGACGTTCACCCATTCAGTGAGGGCACATAAAAAAATATCAGCTTCGAAAAGGCAGACGTGAAGAACTGAGGAAGCATGATGCAGTATGAGCAGGCCTTACGAAATGTGGCTAAGCTAAAATTGGCTTTGAGTCCTGGTAAAAAGCTGTATGTTTTTGAAAGTCAAATGTGCTCCTAATGCCTTGAATAAAGGTAACCCCACCCTCTTCTGGATGTGTGTAGGACTTCCTTCCACCATGTGTAAGTTCAGCCTGTTGACTGAGGGGGTCAACCCTTTCTATACCTTGCTCATGTTTTTTTTGTTCGCCCACAGCCATGTCAAGCTACCTGTACATTGTCAAGTCTGAGTTCCCATTGGTCATCCAAGCTTTCTGCAGGGCGGACCCCACTGATGAGTAAGTACTCATGTGTCTGTCTGCATTTCTATACATTCCAGGGCCAGAGTGGGCAAATATTGCGCAAAGAAAAGAAAGAAATGGGAGTGAATGGGAGTCTTTATCCTACTTGTCGGAGGGGGGTGTTTGTTTCTAGAAAAGTGTCTTTTTGTCCCAAAGTTCCATAACGTGCTTCCCTAGCGAACGTCCAGATGACGCCGCCGGGTGGCCTTGGCCCGGTATTGAGGGGCAGGGGTGTGTGAGTCCACGATTGGCTGGACAAAACTGAGGGTATGGTCAGGAAAGGTCCGCGGCGCCCTGGAAGAGATATCTACACCACTGCCTCCACTGGCCAAATCAGAAAACAAACCCTGGACAGGAAGGGCTGAGAGCCGGCCAGGCCGCCTCAGGACATGTCACTCCACAGTTCCCGCCTGCATTAGCATGGCTGTGTCAAAGCACACAGGCTCCGGTTGACGTGGGGGAGTGAGATATTCTCCATCCACCCTCTCAGGCGGGTTGTCCCCGGTTTGTCAGCCAGCCATCATAAGTGTTTGTGGGTTTACTTGTGTCCTTAAGCTAAGTGTGCATCTGTTTTTCATTTCCCGGGAAAGTGCGGGTGTTTCTTTTCAGGGGCCGCTGTGTTCTTTGAAGTGCTGTCGTCTCCCTTTGTTGTCAACGAGGCAGGTCGTGACAGGCTCAGTTTGTGACGTGGTTACGGTTGTGTGCGTGTGTTGTCGGGGGCAGGACAACGTGTTGTGTGTCGGTTTGAAAGGCGACAGCTGTCAGGGCTGGGAAGCCAAACTCCAGAGGTCACGCTTCCCGCAGGTCAGCCAAGGTCCAGACACGTAGACATGAATATCATGGCCATACATCCACCTGCTCGCACACTTTCTTTAGACTTGTATTCACTGGCCAGTAGCTTTAACCCGTAGGACATTCTGGTTACAGGTCCTTTTAGATTTTTGGCGTCAGGAGAAGGGGAATACGTTTGGGAGTTGGCAGGAGTCTGTTTATTGGCCTCACACTCTTTAAATAGAGATGGGATTACTGTGAATCACACAGTGGGTGTGATGGCTCACATACACACGAACACACACACATGCACGCACACACACACACAAACAAACACGCATGTGCACACACACTCACGCACACACACATCCAGGCACAGAAGGCATTAGAAGTACCATTTAATCACTAGCTGGTAGTCAGAGGAAATCAATTACTCTGAGCTTGACCATCACTCTGAGCTTGACCATTACCATCGCTCTGAGCTTGACCATTACCATTACTCTGAGCTTGACTATTACTCTGAGCTTGACCATTACCATTACTCTGTGCTTGACTATTACTCTGAGCTTGACCATTACCATTACTCTGAGCTTGACCATTACCATTACTCTGAGCTTGATTCCTCTCTAATTTTCTTCCTAGGGAGTTCCTAGTCTATATGCTTTGGCCTCTGCCTTGTTTGTCCTTTTTGGCTGGGCATCTGTACCGCATTTTGTAACAACGACAAGCTCATGAAATGGGATTTGATTTAGCAGTTGGCTAAATCACACTGGGCATGTGAACAGACCTGTGTTCAGCATGGTACAAGACCTGTGGGTACTTTCTGAATACAGGAAACATACTCCAGAAGAAGTTGGATATTACTGTCCAACAGTAGTGGTGAAAGGGGCTGTTGTGAGACACTCTGGGAGTGACCAAGACACAGACAGGGGGGTCACCATGGGACTGACCCGGGGTGCAGAACCCCGTGGCCTGGCTATGTAATAAACCCTAACCTCCTGGACTCGTCCAGTCACTCCTTGTGAGGCTTCCTGCTTTCAAAGTAAAATCCCCCCCAACCCTCCAACACACACACACACACACACACGGGATGGTGTGTTAGCTTACTGTAGACCAGACAGATTTTGTCTGCCGTGTGGTTCACAGAGTGAGTTTATTAAGAATGACAGGCCTAGCTGCTTAACAAGGGGGACTATGGGTCTAAAAGAGGCTTTCATACCCAGGCTTTAGGAGACAGCGTGCTCCAGTATGTGCTCAAAGCCCCTCCCATTGAAAAGGTGGATGTGACCACAATAGGTGTTGGGGACGGTACTCTCAGAAGCGGCGCTCGACCCGCCCCGCAACCAACGTGATGTGATCCAACCCCGGATTCACCTGTGCGTCCAGCGTTGCCACGTAGAGTGCACAATGAGTCACACGTGTCACAGCAGTGTAAATGTGAGCACATGCCAGACCATTATAGCTGCTGTCATCACTCGTACTGCTAGGTGACCTGTCAGATGTAGAGAGAGCATGTAAAGGGCCTGGCCAGTGTTTGGCATTGGTTGCGGCTTTGGGGGTGGCTAAGAATAGAGCCCTGTAGCCCAAACCACCTCCTCACACGTCCCGGAGCACTGCTCAGACCCGTTGGAGGAAAGTATGTTTGGGTGGAAAATATGTTTGGGTCAGGAATGGTAAGGTTGACGTAAAGTGTGTTTGGGTTCGAGGGGGGGGTGGTCCGTTTTCGAGTGTGTTTTGGTTGGTCAGGCCGGGGGTGGTGTTAGGAGGGGGTGAATAACGAGAAGGCCACAGAAATGAGAAGAGAGAGAAAGAGAGAGTGTTGCCAAAAAGCAGGCGGGAGTGCGTGGGAACAGGGCGATCCGTCACTCCGCCGTCGAGGTCCCTGCATGCCACCCTTATTAGAACCGTACACGGTTCAGAAACCAGAAGGTTTACGTAAGAGACGAGCTCAGTGGGAGCTTGTGCCAGGTAAAAAGTACAGACATATTTCCTGAATAAACCCAACAGTGTGGGGCCAGGCGAGACTGTTATTCTGACTCAGAAAATACACAGTGATATCACTTTTATACAATTTCATCTTTCTACTTTCTTCCCTCCTCTGTCTCTTTTTATTTCTGTATCGTTCTCTCTCTTTCTCTCACAGTTTATGGTACCTGAATGGGAACTACTTGGTAGTGATTGTCTCAGTAAGCGTCATCCTTCCTCTGGCCCTGATGAAACAGCTGGGTAAGTAACAAACACAGGTATCAAGATTAGGGAACTAGTATGAGTACAGTGCCTTGCGAAAGTATTAACCCCCTTGGCATTTTTTATATTTTGTTGCCTTAACACCAGGAATTAAAATAGATTTTTGAGGGATTTATATAATTTGATTTACACAACATGCCTACAACTTACATAATAACAAATGTTATTGTGAAACAAAAAACTGAAAACTTGAGCATACATAACTATTCACCCCCAAAGATTAATACTTTGTAGAGCCAACTTTTGCAGTAATTACAGCTGCAAGTCTCTTGGGGTATGTCTTGGCACATCTAGCCACTGGGATTTTTGGCCATTCTTCAAGGCAAAACTGCTTGTTCAAGTTGGATGGGTTCCACAAGTGTACAGAACTTTTAAAGTTATACCACAGATTCTCAATTGGGTTGAGGTCTGGGCTTTGACTAGGCCATTCCAAGAGATTGAAATGTTTCCCCTTAAACCACTTGAGTGTTACTTTTGCAGTATGCTTAGGGTCATCATCCTGCTGCAAGTTGAACCTGTGTCCTAGACTCAAATCTCTGGAAGACTAAAACAGGTTTCCCTCAAGGATTTTCCTGTAGTTAGCCCCATCCGTCATTCCTTCCATTGTGACCGGTTTCCCAGTCCCAGCCAATGAAAAACTTCCCCACAGCATAATGCAGCAACCACCATGCTTCACTGTGGATGGTGTTCTGGGCATAATGAGAGGTGTTGGATTTGCGCCAGACATATGACGCTTTTCCACTGCATGGTACTGGCTTGACTCTACTTGCCTCACCTCTACTCACCTTGGGAGCTTTTCCACTGCATGGTACCGGCTCAACTCTGCTCGCCTCGCCTTTTCTGCTTTTCCATTGGGCAAAAGTTAGGATGGTACCTAATACCAGATACAAAAAGAAGTATCTGCTCCACTAAGGTTCCAAAAGAGCTGATACCAAAAGGTGACATGAAAACACGGAAGATTTCTGATTGGACAAGAGTGACTCAAAGCTTGCAGCAACGCACAACAAGCTGTTCTGCTGTTAGCCGTCCAGTGAATGGTTTTATGAGACGAGAATGGCACATCTTTGCAAGTCTGTCCCAGGAGTCCTTGCATTAAAATGGGTTAATTTCAGTCCCAGTGCATAGGACCATGATTTAAGCTATCGTATTTTGCCAAACCCTTGGTTTGGACCTATGCACTGGCATTGAAACCAACTCGTTATCCCTGTGAGAGACCCACAAAGATGCACCGTTTTTGTGGCCTACAAAAGGACCTTCCTCCTCTGCGTTTTTCTGTAGGTTAACTAGGATACATTGCACTGGTCAAAGTACTGATGTCAAGCCAAACAGAAGCAGCCTACCAAGCTTTCTAACAATGTTTGCAGTCTGCAATGGATGGAAGTCGCTAGACCTATTTTAGGGGGAAAGGTGAAGTGGTGCAGTGGTCTCTTAATATTGTCAACCTTTCAATCGCATCTAAACTTCTTACATATTGTCTAGAAACTGAATTGAATTGTGTTCATTTGGCAGCATGTGTTGAGTTTGATGCTTTGATTATAACTCGCTTTGAACAAAAGCAGGCAAGTTTATTTATATAGCACAATTCTTACATAGAAGCAATTCAATACTGGGGGACTGCATGAACTTCAACACCCCGGTATCTCAATCAGTAAACAGTTACCATAACTGTTTACTGTACCACCCCGGTATCTCAATCCTCACGCTCCAGCACTTCGATAAACTCGTCAATCCTTTCGTGAGAAAATAACCTACATCGATGTCTAAACAGCAGCACAAGAACTTGCACTACCCGTCATCCACAGATTGTTACATTTACACCGAGGTTATTCCTCTGATAGCAACAAAACTTGCATTATGATTGGTAAAAGATAGCAAAATATACATTTAATAACAAAATACATCTAAAAGAGAAATATAAAATACAGCATAATAAGACATAGAATAAGAAAATAGAAATAGAATAAAACAAAATAAAATGTGATAAAAACATAGGAATCTATAAACGCTGTAAGACTAATCAGTACAGTTAGGTTTAAGCGATAAAAACATAGGAAGCTATAAGGCTAAACAATGTGGTTTAAGAGCTCAGTCATAGGCACGTGAAAAGAGAAGTGTTTTTAACTTGGATTTAAAAATGAATACGTTTGGGGCACATCTAAGGTCTTCTGGTAGTTTATTCCAGTAGTGTAAAGCATAACTGCTAAACGCAGCTTCTCCATGTTTAGTTTTGGACTCTTGGCTCTACTAGCTGACCTGTGTTCATGGTTCTAAGAGCCCTGCTCGGTTTATATTTTTCAAACATATCAGAAATGTATTCGGGTCCTAAACCATTCAGAAATGTATAAACAAAAAGCAAATCTATTCTGTAACTGACTGGAAGCCAATGCAAAGATTTAAGAACCAGAGTGATGTGCTCTGTTCTCTTGGTCCTGGTTAACATTCTAGCAGCTGCATTCTGAATGAGCTGCCGCTGTTTTACAGTCTTTTTAGGGAGTCCAGTTAAGAAGCCATTACAGTCAACCCTACTATAGATAAAAGCATGAATCACCTTCTCTTGGTCTTTTTGGGACACCAGGCCTTTGATTCTGGCTATATTGTTTAGATGATAGGATGCTGTTTTGGTGACCAATTTGATATGACTGTGAAATGTGAGGTCTGGGTCTATCAGAACACCAAGATTACTCACTTGATCCGAGAATCTAGCTCTTTACTAATACATGTTCTTTTATTTTTGTTGCCAAACAAAAATAATTGTAGACAATTTTGGTTCATCCAGGTATTTATGTGCTCTAGAACTGTTATTTTATCTGAATCTGTATTCAGCCTTATATCATTTAAAACTTTAATCAGGGCCATTTCAGTACTGTGGTGAGGTCGGAAACCTGACTGAAATTTGTCTAAGAGGCCGCTTGTGTTCACAAAATTTCTGAGTTGATTGATGACAACCTTCTCGATGATCTTGGCTATAAAAGGGAGATTTGATACAGGTCTATAGTTGTTCAATATAGATGCATCCATTGTTCTTTTTTTTTTATAGCAGCTTAATTGCAGCGGTTTTTAGAGGCATTGGGAAAATACCTGATTACTGAGCTATTAACTATTTGCTGTAAGTCCACTGTTATAGAGTTAAAAATTGTTTGAGAGTGTGTCGAGAGAACATCTAGAAGCTTTAAGATGTCGAACTGTTTTTTCTAGGGATTTTTGATTAATTGTATTAAATTGTGATATAATAACCAATTTATGTCTTGGTGGTCGTAGTGATGGTAGTGTCCTCGTTAGACTGTGTAGTTCTGATGGTCTGTCTAATACTTTCAATTTTTTCAGTAAAGAAACACGCAAATTCATTACATTTCACAGTGGACATGAGTTCTGATGCTATCTGCTTAATTGGGATTGTAAGCTTGTCAACCATGACAAATAGAGTACGGGTATTGTTGATATTCTTGTTGAACATCCCTGATAAATATTGCTGTCTGGCCCTGTGTAATTCATTGTTGAAGCTACCAAGGCTTTCTTTATAGTGAATTTGAAGTTTAGTTTTCCTCCACTTCCGTTCCGGTTTCCTACATTCTCTTTTCAGGGTTCTTACCATCATGGTGGTTCTCCATGGTGTTTTCTGTTTGCTCATAGTTTTCTTTACCTTTAACGGTGCAACACGATCCAACGTAAAAGCATCAAGGAGTAAATCAACTGACTCTGCACTTATTGTTGGAGAGATAGCTATGACTTCCATTAACTGAGCATTGTTACTCTCATTAATGTACCTTTTATTAACAGAAACAGAGTTTACTGGAACATTCTGGGTGATAAGTGATTCTAAAAAGACACAGAAATGATCAGACAGGGCCAAGTCTTTAACCATGACAGAGGATATATCGAGACCTTTAGAGATAACCAGATCTAGAATGTGGCCTTGAGTGTTTGTATGCTCTTTCACATGTTGAGTGAGATCAAAAGTGTCAAGTAGTGCTAAAAGTTATTTGGCATTATTGTCTGTACCTTTATCTATGTGGATGTTAAAATACCCAAACAAGTTATAATCAACTGATATAACCGAGAGTGATTCAGCAAAATCATCAATAAAAAAAAGCTAGCAACAACACTCTAGTAGACACTTCAGAGAAGACTAAGATCTGTCATTTGTAATACAAATAAAAAGCAATTATAATGTAATTTAACAAAATAGTAAGGTGGCCAATAATTGGAGACCGCTAAAAAATAAGACCCCCTATTATCAGCCACTATGTCACTAACCAGCTGCTGAAAATATGAATTTCCCATTAATGACATGCTATCTAACATTTGTATGTAACTATTAATCTCCATAAACATTGATGACTTGATCAAATGATTACTCGGTACAAGATGTTTTTCAAAATTGCGTTTGGACATGCGTGCTTCCTCGCTACTACCAGTATAAATGCTGCCTTGTGTAGTCTACAGTAGGCTACTCGAGTCAGTCAGCGTGGTATTATAGCCGGCAATTATTTATACCTTTTAATAGAGATGGAGGGGTTATGTAGGTTGTTTTAAATGTGTTGTCGTTGAAATGTTAGGTGTATACGCTTAAATCTAACAGAACATTGCAATTAGGCCATCTTTTTTATTGCAGGGCGATAATTCTATTCTACTTTTTCACTGTTTTTCAAACAGGGTCTGTGACCATGTTATCCAGATTTAGTTTACTTTTGATTTGCAACTTTACGTTCAAAGCTTGTCAGTTTAAAATGATGGAGCCCATTCAATAGATTTTCTTTACGGTATACTCCATTGTTGTTCCTGTGTGTGTCGCGTTGGAGGTGGGGTCACAGCAGTTTTCCTGTGAGGTCACTATGGGCGTGGAGAACGAAGCAAGGTGTGTAGAGCAGAGTCGAGCAGGTACTATGCGGTGGAAAAGCTCCCAAAGCGAGTAGAGATGAGGCGAGTAGAGTTGAGCCGGTACCATACAGTAGAAAAGCACCAATAGTATTTTCCTTGATGGCCAAAAAGCTACATTTTAGTCTGATCTCACCTGAGTACCTTCTTCAATATGTTCTGGGAGTCTCCCACATGCATTTTGGTGAACACCATATGTGTTTGATTATTCTTTTCTTTAAGCAATAATTTTTTTCTGGCCACTCTTCTGTAAAGCCTAGCTCTGTGCAGTTTATGGCTTAAAGTGGTCCTATGGACAGATACTCCAATCTCCACTATGGAGCTTTGCAGCTCCTTCAGGGTTATCTTTGGTCTCTTTGTTGCCTCTCTGATTAATGCCCTCCTTGCCTGGTCCGTGAGTTTTGGTGGGTGGCCCTGTCTTGGCAGGTTTTAATGGTGCTCCGTAGGGTTTTCAAAGTTTCTGATATTTTTTTATAACCCAAACCCGATCTGTACTTCTCCAACACGGGACCTGTTTGGAGAGCTCCTTGGTCTTCATGGTGCCCCTTTCAGAACAGGTGTATATACACACTGTGGTCATGTGACAGATCATGTGGCACTTAGATTGCCCACAGGTGGACTTTATTTAACTAATTACGTGACTTTTGAAGGTAATTGGTTGCACCAATTCTTATTTAGGGACTTCATAGCAAAGGGGGTGAATACATATGCACGCACCACTTTTCAGTTTTTAAGTTAATTCCAAGTTCTTTTTTTTTATTTCACTTTGGGTTATTTCAATTTGGACTATTTTGTACATGTCCATTACATTAAATCCAAAATAAAATATGTTTAAATTACAGGTTGTTAATTCAACAAAATAGGATAAATGCCAAGTGGGGTGAATACTTTTGCAAGCACTGTACACATACAGGGTGGATGTGGCGGCTGTCTTATAAAAGCCACTGCAAGCATTACATTCTATGGTTCTAACAGTAACGTGTTTAGCGAGACTAAGGTGGAGAGGAACAGAAGGATGACTTTGTTAATGGTAAATGGTGCGCGCAATGTCAGAGATCATGAGTTCTGTTCCCTCTGGGGCCCAACCATACATAAAATGTGTGGTCACGCGACTATAAGGCACTTTGTTTAAAGATATCTGCTAAGCGTCGTGGACGAGTCACCAGACCGTGGGTCAGTGTCTACTCACAAGTCTCTACGACTGGAGTCAGCATCTACTCATGAGTCTCTACGGCTGGAGTCAGCGTCTACTCATGAGTCTCTACGGCTGGAGTCAGCGTCTACTCATGAGTCTCTACGGCTGAAGTCAGCACCTCTGGGTTCAAGTCCTGGTCCATGTGCTGAAGGTTTAAATTCTGCGTCCACATTAAGTAAAATGTAATTTACCCTGTCAGAAAACACATAACTCTTTTCTAATCACACTGGTATTGGTGCTGCTGTGGAAATGTTAATGGGCTCAATTAGCCTCTTATGTCTCTCCTTGGAGCCCAGAAACAGATTGTCGCGGGCGAGCAAAAGGCATCACTAACGCAGATGAGAAGCTGTATGACAAACACATAGCAATCACCTCCTTTTACAATACATTGCCCCACTAGATGATCACCAAAGTGCTTTATGTGTGATGTCTGTTAAACCTCTCTGGAACCCTCAACTTGAATTTACAAATACAAGCTCTTCAGTTTTCTCCAAGAAAACAAACCAGACAGACAAAACAAAAAATGTAATAGATACTAAAAAATACAGTGTCCGACAATCTTTCCAAAAGAATCACCTAATTGTTTTCAAATGTAGGTGATTTCATGCACAGAATTTATTTCCAAATGTAGGCTATTCACCAACTTTCTGAGCAAAATAACTTTTTCCAAAATGTCTAGGTTAATTTAACTATTTTGAAGGAATGACACTAAGAGATTGTGAGGGATTGTCATTTGTGAGGGTTTAGTGTTTATCTCGAAACCCTTGAAAGAGTGCATGTTACAATCATGTTTTTATGTAACCTTTGTTGTTGTATTCTCTCCAGGTTACCTGGGCTACACCAGTGGTTTCTCCCTTAGCTGCATGGTCTTCTTTCTAATTGCGGTATGTTGGTTCCTCCCTCACCTCTCTCCTTTATCTCATCCTCCCTCACCTCTCTCCTTTATCTCATCCTCCCTCACCTCTCTCCTTTATCTCATCCTCCTCACCTCTCTCCTTTATCTCATCCTCCTCACCTCTCTCCATCATCCTCTCTCATTCAGCTCCCTAGTTCTGTCAGGTATCTCTTTATAAGTGCCAGTTAGGTGAAGGTCTATGAGACCAGTTACTCGTATACTGACAGATCTCCTTATCAGTCAGGGTTAAAATAAAACTCACTCTTAAAACATCTAAAACTAAAAAACTAAATATATAGAAATTATAATTGAAAACTCCCTTATTATGGGCCCATACCGGAACTTTGCCATCTCTAAGTTGCCTTCAAGTGAAAAGACCCCTATTCTAATCAACCTCTGTGATGGTCCCTCTCCCCCCATCCCTCTTTCATTTTCCTTCCCCTTTCATCTCCTGTCCCATCCCCTCCTCCTCTCATCTCTTCACATGACACTGATACATATGGCCTGTTGTTTCGTTGCTTGACGAGTGTGTTTGTTTTGTCTCTCCTCTTCCTCTCCCCCTTCCTCTCTCTTCAACAGGTGATCTATAAAAAGTTCCAGATCCACTGTCCCTTTGAGGAGTACTCTGCAGCCAATCACACACTGTCAACCCCGGACAGTTACCTGAACATTACTGACAGCTACGCAACCCATGATAACGGCCTGGTGAACGAGGGGCTGGATGACTCCCACTGTGAAACGCGCATGTTCACCATAAACTCGCAGGTAAAGCAAAGGACACCCGAGCTCTCAACCAGTCAGAGGTTTTGCACTACTTCAGTTGTGACTTTGTTGAACAGCTCGTGGGCAAACGTACAAGTAATATGGTGTACTGCATGCAATGCCCCGGTTTTTAACTCCAACCAGAGTGCAAATAACACTCTAATACGGGCATCTACGTGTCTTTTAAATGAAGCCATATTCGGTGTCATCTGTGTTCATCTTATCAGCTCTTCTAAGGAATCGTTTTTTTGCAACTTACGTTACCTTGGATTGTATCTCGTTAGTCTTTCTATCTGTTATGGGTATGAGGCTGTTTAAATTATTACTGTGAATGTATCTTTATCCTCTCTTACCCAAAACATCCTTTTGAGATATAAATAATAAATTCAAATTAAGATTAAGTGGTGACTGTGGGAACCCTGCATAGACGTGAATATGATGTAGAATATGTCATTAACAGAATGGACTAGGTTCTTTACATTTATTTAGCCAAAGTATAAAATTGGATTGTTTAAAATGAGTATAGGCTAAATTTTGTTATTGCACAAGCTAACTTCTCTGAGTTGGAGTTTGCTAAAAAGTAATGCCAGAACTCGCAAATATTATCTAGTAGGCTCTCTCTAGCTCATGCCTGGCTCCACCCATCTAGTTTCCTACGTTCTGCCCACTTGGCTGCATTTGTCTCCCATTGGAACTTTATAGTCTGTGTTGGTTTAATGGAAAAAGTTATATGCATACATATTCCAGGAAAATTTGTATGGGAATTTGTATGGGACAAACCTAACATGATGAATGATGAACATGACGAATTACATACATGAAAATGAAATACTGTATATATACAAATGCCCAAAATAAATAAAATCCACGTCTCCAATGAGCCATGCTTTTAATCTTATGTGCTGCTATCTTTACATCATTACAAAAAATTAAACACTTTGTAGCAAAAAAGGGGTTCCTTTACAAAGGGGTTCCTCAAGAAACCTTTTAGAACTGCAAAGGTTTTTTCAGGTCCTTTTACTGCTAAGAGTGTAGGGAATTAGTTGAGCTTGCAAAGTTGCATGTCGTGCCAGCCCTTTTCATCGACGAGACATTGCTCTGGGGTGAGCCTGCAATAAATGTTAACTGAATGTTAATTTGTATGTTTCTTCTTCAGACTGCGTACACCATCCCCATCCTGGCCTTTGCCTTTGTCTGTCATCCAGAGGTTCTGCCCATCTACACTGAGCTCCGCAAGTGAGTATGGCTGCCTCACTCTGCTCCATCTCAGTCTGGACACAGTTTACCGTCAGCGCTAAACTCGTCATATACAGTAAACACAGTACTGTTGGCCCATGTGGAATTCAAAGACATTATACCATGTCCATGTTGGTTAGCTGTGACGTTAAAGGGTGTGTGTGCATTTTTCTGTCTGCGTGTTTTTGTCTAGCCCCACACAGAAGAGAATGCAGCATGTGTCCAACCTATCCATCCTTGTGATGTACACCATGTACTTCCTGGCTGCTCTCTTTGGCTATTTGACCTTTTATGGTGAGTACCTCCTTTTCATCGCGTTAACCCTTAACCTTTCCCGTGGCTGAAATAAACCCTAGACATGACTGCATGTGCCCCGGCTTCTCACGTTCAGTTTAAAGCTTGGGAGGGTTGTCTTTGAACAGTAAACAAGAGCCTAGAGTACCACTTGTGAAACGTTGCCACTTGTCTAACTTATGAAGTGTTTAGCAAGGGTGTAGATTTGAAAGAGACAATGAGATTCTAAAACGATTATCAATACTATTCAAACACTTAAATTAGTTCCGTCAGTCTTTTGAAGATACCTCCCCCTTGTGGTCATTATATAGTACTACCCAACTCTGTACTAATAAATTGTGACACGTGTATGTTTTCCAAAGAGGAATGGCAGTCATCAGTGTCTCAGAGTCAACATAAGTGAGGCATATTATTATGTTAATAATGTTAATACTGAGGTGCCAATACAGTTCATGTATTGCAATTCTTGCTTTCTTATAGGTATTATTTTTTTATTAATATGCTAAACAATTCAATTATACTTCCAAAGAAAATGTTCTCCCAAAAGTATATTAACAATTAGCTTAAAACGTTTCAAATGTTATTACTGGAATTTACATTTAAAAAATGTAGGCTACAGGATTACATTGAAGGGGTAATCCATCAAAAACAACACATTCCAAATATATGAGATTTCCCAGGTATCTGTCTAAAAGCAGGAAGGCAGCGAGGAAAACATAGAGTCCATAGCTTAAACAAACTAACAAAGAGAACTAATTTTAGATAACAGAAGCGATGTTGATATTGTCAAAAAGAATAGAGGCTTATAGAGTTTCTTCCACCATGCCAACATCAGTTATTCAGTATATACTGCTGTTCCTCTTGACCAGACCCCTGGTTTTCCCTTCACAGGAAAGACTGAATCAGAGTTGCTGCACACTTACAGCAAAATCGACCCGTATGACACGTTGATCCTGTGCGTGCGATTGGCTGTCCTCACCGCCGTCACCCTGACTGTGCCAATCGTGCTCTTCCCAGTAAGTCAGCCCCCGCTCATAAAACACACCGAGGGCAGATGTTGTGGAGAGGTCTTTGGGTTTGGATTAACATGGGCGGGGTCCGTCTTTTTTGATTCACCGTTTGATTCCATGAATCTGATTGTCTCTCACACCCCAGGTGCGGAGGGCCTTGAATCAGATGTTCTTCTCCAGTAAGTCGTTTAACTGGATTCGTCACGTGGCCATCGCCCTCGCCCTGCTCTCCTTCATCAACATGCTTGTCATCTTCGCCCCCAACATCCTGGGAATCTTCGGCATCATCGGTTAGTGACACAGATTACGTCCAGTTCTGGACTAAGAAACACTAAGAAACACTCCATTGAATGTCCAAGGACAAGAAAATGTCCCTTTAAAGTTCATATACCTCAACCTTCCTGCCCCCATAATATCATTGCAATTAATGGGTCAGAGTTAGAGTATGTTGACACCTACGAATACCTTGGTTTATTGCCTGACGGTTCTCATTCAATCCCCATGTCTCCCACATTCAGTTTAAAGTTAAATCAACAATTGTTTTATGTTCCGATACACGGCATTCTGCCAAGTATAAGCTACCCTTGAACAAGTTGACATCATGCCAACCCTGGAAATGGGATGTGGTTGATATGGAGATGCGATGTGGTTCATAGGCTTGCCACTAAAGACGTCCTCAATAAATTACACACAATCTACACACTGCCATCTGCTTTGTCACCAGCGTCTTCTTCAGGATTAATCACTATGACCTTTACGGTCACCTATCAGCCATATCATTATGACCACTGAGAGGTGAAGTGAATAACACTGATAATGTCGTTATCATGGTCAGTGGGTGGGATATATTAGGCAGCAAGTGAACATTCTGTCCTCAAAGTTGATGTGTTAGAAGCTGGAAAAATGGGCCCTTGTGGGGTGTTCCCGGTCAGCAGTGATCAGTACCTATCAAAAGTGGTCCAAGGAAGGAAAAGTGGTGAACCGGCGACAGGGTCATGGGGGGCCAAGGCTCACTGATGCATGTGGGGAGTGAAGCCTGGCCCTTGTGGTCTGATCCAACAGGCGAGCTACTGTAGCTCAAATTGCTGAAAAGGATAATTCTGCTACTGATAGAAAGGTGTCAGAACACAGTGCATCACAGTTAGTTGCGTCTGGGGCTGCGTAGCTGCAGACCAGTCAGGACGCCCATGCTGACCACTGTACCACTGCTGAAAGCATCTACAATGGGCACGTGAGCATCAGAACTGGACCAGCAGTGGAAGAAGGTGGCCTGGTCTGATGATGATGTTTTCTTTAACATCACGTGGATGGCAGGGTGAGTGTGCATCGCTTACCTGGAGAACACATGGCACCAGGATGCACTATGGGAAGGAGGCAAGCCAGTGGAGGCATTGTGATGCTTTGGGCAATGTTCTGCTGGGAAACCTTGGGTCCTGCCATTCATGTGGATGTTACTTCGACACATATCACCTACCTAAGCATTGTTGCAGACCATGACTTATTCCCAATGTTGCAGACCATGACTTGTGCCCTGCCACAAAGCAAAAATGGTTTAGGAATAGTTTGAGGTTCAAGGTGTTGACTTGGCCGCCAAATTCCGCAGATATCAATCCAATCGAGCATTTGTGGGATGTGCTGGACAAACAGGTCCAATCCGTGGAGGCCCCACCTCGCAACTTACAGGACTTAAAGAATCTACTGCTAATGTCTTGGTGCCAGATACAACAGCACACCTTCAGAGGTCTAGTGGAGTCCATGCTTCAATGGGCCAAGGCTGTTTTGGCAGCAAAAGGGGGACCTACACAATATTAGGCAGGTGGTCATAATGTTATACCTTTTTCTTTCCTTTACAAAAAAGTAAAAAAGGAAGGTTTTGAGTGAGGAACAGATGGGTTAAAATTAAGAGACCACTGCAAATTGAACGCTTCTGTTCCTCACTCAAAACTTTCCTTTTCAAGGTGCAGTGGTCTGTGCAGTGTAGTGAAAAAGGTGCAGCGGTCTCTTCATTTTTTCCGGAGCTGCATTTCAAAAGAATTCTCGATGTGTTCAGTTGTCTCGTGTATCTGGCTTTGTCCTAAAAACACGACTCGACACGATCTGTCGCCTTGACCTTCGTTTCTCCATCCTCTCCCTCCTCCAGGTGCCACGTCCGCCCCTTGTCTCATCTTCATCTTCCCTGCCGTCTTCTACATCCGCATCGTGCCCAAAGAACAGGAACCCATGCGCTCCAGCCCTAAGATACTGGTAAGAGCGCTGCCCCTCCACTTCACTCATTATAGCCGTGTGCGACATGGCCATATCGTTACGGGGTGTCTGCCAGCCTCTCCCCCATCATCTTATTCTCCTCTTTGATTCCTTCGTACAATGGGAATGTGTTTGTCTCCTGGATTACCCAGTCGGGAATGGTTAGCCCATGAAAGACATCCTACTGATGGCCTTTCCTCTGATTTCCTTCCCAGGCCGCCTGTTTCGCTGGTCTGGGGGTGGTCTTCATGATTATGAGTTTGAGCTTCATCATCATCGATTGGACAATGGGGAGCAGCAACTCCGGCGGTGGACACTAGAGGTCGCCCTCTGCCCTGTGGTCGGCAGGGGCTTCGAGGGAATGCCTGGGAGAGGGTGTTTAGATCTTGTCTGTGTGATGCACTATCCCCTCTAAGGGCCAAAGCCTAATGGTCAGAGAGGATAGGGGATGTTGGTGGTGGGGTGGGGGGGGGGGCTGAAGGGGAAATACTCTGAAAGAGAAGTTTACTACTTATCGAGGCAAAAGCCCTTCATTGTCACAGTGAGAAGCCCAGCACAGAGGAGGGTTTTTAATATATATCATCAGGACTCAACAGGGACATTTTTAAAGCGTCCTAATAACAACAACAAATGATTATAATTATTCATATTATTCATTCTTTTATTATTTATGAGTGGGATAGTGCATCCAGTGAATCCATGATGGAAAATACTATAGAATCCTTTTTTCCTTCCTCCCACCCTGCCTCCATCCTCCCATCCTGCCTCCATCCTCCCATCCTGCCTCCATCCTTCCATCCTTATTTATCTCTTTTCATCCGCCTGGTTCTGACCCCCCCTTTCATGTGAACTGCGGCTAGTACTGTACAGAGTAAGACTGCACAGATGGCGACACTTGAATCTGTAAAAGAAGGAAAGCGCCCGACTCAAAGTGATAGGGAATAGTCATATATATTTCACGAGGGTATTTTTGTACGAGATTATCTGTTATGTTGTCTGTAGAAGAAATGGCTACTACATCTATCGATTAGGTGAGAGCTGTTCGCGTCTGAGGCTGTCTAGTTTTCTGGTCACGTGTTGTGTTCCAGCGGTACTCAATGTAGCCGTCAATGTGGTTGACATATTCGAATGGACGAGCGCGTGCGCACGCACACACACACACACACGTACACACACACACAAATTACTGCATATGGTCCCATGCTTTCTGGCAAGAAGGAAGACATTACCTTGTGTCGTTTTATGTGCCAAAGCCAGTGGTGTTTATGGTTGATGTATTATGGTAATGAACTCTTTCCGTGTCCCTGCTGCATACAGTGAGATAAAGGAGGAGTTGCTCAACCAACCACGCACAGGGCCTACACAGGAAACGGTCATGTATATTTATTTAACTAGCTTTATCCATGCTTTTTTTTATTTCACAAGGTAAGCTAATGGGCGTCAGAACAGAGTATTTAACTGTGTGATCAGATGTCTTGATTGACTTTGTAGGCGGTCTCTTATATTGTATGATTATGCATATAGGAGGCAGTAGGTAGCAGTTCAAAGCTTGAAAGTGAGGTTGTGTGTGATAAGCTGATTATGAAAAGCACGTACAGCTTTATACATTCTTGTTAGTTAGTTGAACAGCCAACGTCCTAGATAAAGTATAGACTGACTTTGTAATGAATTAAGCATTATTGATGGTATATTAATTAGATGAGTCTTTTTAACACTACTAGCAACTATCTGACCAATATTTCTTCAATGAAGTTGTAAACCCTTCAGTCTAAATTCAGTACAATGCAAGAATACCTTTTAAATATCTACAGGGGTGTAGCTAATTGGTTTTGGCATAATAAAAATGGAGGGATTTTTTTTTTATGGGGTTATGCCCTAAGGTCCGCCATTGTCAGTGAACTAGTTATGTTATATTTCATATCTTTTTCCCACTTGTTTTGTGATTGATCTCATGGTGAACGTTTTAAGTAAAGAACAGCAGGTGTCTGTCACCTGTCCAGTCTTGCTTGATGAATTTAGCACGACAGTCATGTTGACATAGTCCATGCTAAATATGTTAATGTGTGGGCTGTATTTCCAAAACACACGCGGCTAACTCGTAATGTGTCTCTTACACCGAGGTCCTATCAATCTAAAACTGAAATACCATTGTAAAAAGATTGTTATAACAATGATAAATGTTAGAAATCCTCTAATATAACTGTTTAAGACCTGTTATAACTGAACCAGTGACTGTACCTAACCTGTTCAAATGATTCAACCAATGTAAAGGTTATACTCACAAAGTGGTGTTAACTTGTTTTGTGGTGGTCATTTTTTGCTAATCTCAAGTCTATTTTAAGACAATATTGTTATTTTTTATTTTATTGTTATACACTGCAGCCAATATCGCTTTATCTTTTGTGTTCATTCATTGAGTTAATTTCTAATTGAGAGAATGTTGTTAAGCTGTCTGTTTATTTTACTCATCAAAGGCTACAGCGTTAGCACATGCCTCTGCCTCAGCCCAGTGTTTATTTCTGAGGGAGTGGCTGTGGTATAAAGACATCTGGTCAAGATAAGCAATTAGACAAGGCAAGGCAATAGACCTGGTATGGACTACAACAGTGTGTATCTGGGATTTTTTCTTCATGGTACCCAAATTATATCTATCTGCTGTTGGGTTGAAGGAAAATAACCAAAACCCCCAGACACGTATTGTTACTTGCTGATATTGACTGGTATTATTCAAGATTTATTAGGCTCTTCTGTCTGGGATGGTGCATATATATATTATATATTATAATATATATATTATATATATAGCTACTATGTAATGTAAAGTGCAACATCTCAGAGAGGTTCAACTTTCTTACACTTTAGAAATTTGCCACCCACATTTTTACATTAGGGCAGCATAGTGTACTTGGCCTCTTTCTCTTTTACCCAAACCAAATGATGTCAGACAGTTAACATGTCGTTACAGCTGTTGTTTGACCATAAGGAAATAAAAGGACTATGAGTGGATAACAAATTATAAATGAATGCTGAGTTTATAAGGTGGCTTATATAAATAATGTATATAAATGTAAACCCTTTATATTCATGATGCACATTTAGCTTGTATAGTGTAAATAGCACAGACAGTTTTAGTCTGACAATTAAAAACACATTTAGACATTTTTACACTTGTGTCACATCCTTTGCTTCTTATATTTGTTTGGCCAACACATGGTTCTGTCATTGTAGACACCAGAAAAATAATTCCCTATTTTTCCTAACATGTAACCTTAACCCCAATAAACTATCCTTTATGCCTAAACTTAATGCCAAACCCTAAACCTAACCACTTATGCCTAAGGCTAGAACTAATCCCAATGAGCATTTTTACATGTTGGTATTGGCAAAACAAAAAAGTATAGGGACCAAATTGACAGATTTGACTTCTAGCCTCATGTATAGTGAAACCAGGATCACAAACACAATCAGACACTTAACTGGTTTAGGTTAGACCACACTCAGACACTAAGTGGTTTAGATTAGACAACGGTCCTCGTGATCTAGGGAAGTTCAGGTCTTAACACAGCATTGGCAACAGAGGGCGCCACAAACCACTAAAATGTTAAGTTTGGACCGACGTTTATGAGATGCTTTGTAAAGGACAAAATGACATGCACCCCTTGAATGCTCCAATGTGATGTGCGGTATTAGGTAAATACATTTCGAGTATTTCCAAAATGAAGCTCACTTAGAGGTTATAAACGGTATTAAGCTCACCTCACCCTATGCAAATTGTTCGGACATAAGTTATTCCAGTAATAATAATAACAACACATCAATCTGTTTTGTTTGTAATTTTTTAGGTCTAAGACTATTGCATTTATGCAGAAAACCTGTCAACGGTGATGAATTGTAAAATATCAACGACGTCAGATACCAATTCTGGGCAGAAAGGGAGTTAACAAATCGTCGGAGAAGGCTGGCAGCAGTTTTGCAGTTGATGTGCGCCATTGGTTTTTCCCAGATTTCCACTGAACAGCTATTTTAACTTGACTAGGCGGTTGAGTCGGTCGTGCAGCAGGCTATTGATTGAATTCCAATTCCACTTACCACTTAGGTCAGAAGAAACGTGGGTACGAGGAATACGAGGTAAACCTATCTTGTGCGAAGATACGAATTGGTCAATACTAGCTTACATATCAAATTATTTTAGACACCTGAGATTTGACTGCAACTTTCTGCGGAATTCTTTAAAGTGGCTCCTTCAAGAAGATTACTCTGCGGCGGACAGATGATTCGTTTACATCGCTCAGAATAAAGCACCGGAGGACGTTTTTTTCCTGGACATTCGGTTCGTTCAATTTGGATTGCTGTTAGTCTAGCAAAACCACACGCGCACGTCTCTCGAACGGGCCGGCGAGGATTTGTAACAGTTTCTCTTGTGTTGGCATATCAAACAGAAGTCAAGACGAAATCGTTCAAGAATCCTTGCGCCGGCCGTCAGTGCGCGCGTGCTTTTGGAAACATGGGTTGTACATTAAGTGCTGAAGATAAAGCGGCCGCGGAGAGATCAAAGATGATTGATAAAAATCTCCGCGAGGATGGAGAGAAGGCGGCAAGGGAGGTGAAACTGCTTTTACTAGGTATGGGATGCCGTTTATTTTATTTCCTTGCTTGTCCGGATGGTCAACTTATCAGTAAACCGTGCTTATTGTCGGGGCTGAGTGCTTGATCATTTGGTTAGGGGCTGCATTATCATACACCAATAATCGCAAGTCCATCACCACCTGGCCTCTCGCCAATGGTAGGGTGTCCATCAGTTCACCGGCACAGCCACCGCAGAACCCCCACCCTCTGCGAGCATTATTTATTTTTTATCTATCGCATATTGTTGTCGATGGTCTGCTGATGCTGAACTTGCTCTGCTCTCAACAAGTCAAAAAACAACATAATTACTGTGAGAGCGAACTATAAGCAAGTAACCTATTGCCGCATATATGATTAGACTCAATTTTTTTTTATCAACGTGGTATATATTCAATTATACCATGCACCTGCCTAAATGAAAATTAACATGGTTTTGATTAATTATATAAAAAAAAAAATGTTGGTATCAAAATAAATAATAGTGTTCCGAAAAACTAGGTCTCTAACTAGTCCAAGCACTCATGACAGAATTATTACACGTCATATGTTGAACCAACAATGTATTCCTAATTCATATCCGTTTTAATGCACGTAAGAATCCAATGTTTTTGTGGTCTCCAACCCTGTTCCCGGAGAGCTACTGTCTTGGTTGTTTCACTCCAACCCCATGTATATGCAGCTGCATTCAGTTACTAAACTGTCTAATTGTCACCTAGAATCAGGTGTGTTAATATTGGGGAGTACAACCAGGACAGTAGCTCTCCAGGAGCAGGGTTGGATACCCCAATATAAACAACACAACAAACTAAATTGCAAATAAACTGGTACAATCGTCTCTATATGTTAAGTTAAAGGTTGACTGCGAAATTAATGAAGGGGCAAAGGCAAACATCGGGTACAGTTCCACAACAAATAAGATAATTGAAGCATGATGCTCAATTTCCTGCGTTGGTTCCATGGTTGTAGCATAAAAGGAAACTGAACACGAAGAGATTGTGTGTGTTACTTTATGCGAAGTCGGTAGCCTGTCTCTCCAATCTCTCCAATCTCAATATTTGCAGTTCTGTTTGTAACACATTTTGGTCTAAATGTGTGTACATTTGTTTTTCATTTCTGGTGAAAAGTTAAAGTTAGGGAAATTGTCTGGCTCTGAGATTGAACATAAGTCCATTGGAGTTAGTCTCTGGCTAAATTCCCCATTTGTCATTTCCCAACACCACCACAGCCAAGTGAGCGTAATTTAAACTGTAAGGGCACTAATCATTGCCCCTAATAGCAGTTTTTTATATAGACGTTTTCCCCACTTGAACAGATATTTAATTGTAAATTAAATCTGCTGTGAAATGTTGCCTTGTTGGAACATCCTGACTGGTATGACATTGCAGTTGGTCAATAATTTGACAGATTGACAAACAGTAAGTAAAAATGCAGCAAGTGCAAAAAGGTGTACAACGGTCAACATCCACTAAATCACATAAAAATGTGTTTGGGAAGATACACATTTGGCATGGATCGTTTTAGTAGTGTTAATCCAACAGGCAGTGTGGCCAGTAACCATCTACATTATAATTGGGTCATATAAGAATTAGCTTGTACTATCCTTCTGTGTGAACTCAATACCATTTCATAATCGGTGGTCAAGGGAGGTTGACACCATGATGATATCATGGCCAACTAGATAGAATCTCTGAGTTGTGCACAGTACCAGTAGATGACCCTGTCTAGCCTGATTGTTATTAAGATTAAGATTCTCATCCAAACCTGTCATTGGCAGGTATACTGCAAAATTCCCCATTCCTTTCAGCTGAAAGCAGCACAGCATACTCACTTTATACAAAGTGAATACCGTAACATTTCTAATAAACAGTCTCTCTTTTTCATGGCAGGCTCTAGCCTTTTGGGTCCGTAAGAGAGATTTGGCCAGGGGCCATCCACCTTGCAGGCACAACATTTTTGTGTTATTCCCCTTGACGCCATGATTTTATGCTTGAACGTTCACAGTTTCATAACTAATTTCCTAGACTTCTACACATTTCCATGTAATTTCTAAGTGAAATGACTAACATAATCAATGTCAACACCCTGGGGCTCAAGGCCTCTAGGTGCTTGCCCTGTAAACCTTGTTAGTATTTGGCCATGATTAGGCTACAAGAACTTTAGAGAGCAGGCTACACTATTGACCAATTTAAAAATGTACAAAGGTAATTGTCATCTAACATTATTGCAGAAAAAGTGCTCCCACTCAACTTAAGATGCACAGATGAAACAAAGCAAATACATGTGTTTTAAATAAAAGGCAGGTCTAAATATACAACCGTTTCCCAAAAAGTTGGAACGCTGTGTAAAATGCAAATAAAACACAATGCGATGATGTGCAAATTATTTTCTCTCTATATTTAATTATTTTACTTTACTCTGTTGTATCACCTCTTCTTTTAACAATACTCTGTAAGTGTTTGAGAATTGAGGAGACCAATCGCTATAGTTTTGAAATTGAAATGTTTTCACATTCTTGATTGATATAGGATTTCAGCTGCTCAACAGTTCCTGGTCTCCTTTGTTGTATTTTTTGTTTCATAATGCACCAAATGTTTTCAATGGGTGACATGTCTGGACTGCAGGCAGGCCAGTTTATCACCCGGAGCCATGCTGTTGTAATACATGCAGAATGTAGTTTGGAATTGTCTTGCTGAGACTATGCCAAACTGAAATAAGCAAGGCCTTCCCAGAAAAAGCATATAACATGTATATGTTGTTCAGCATTAATGGTGCCTTCACAGATGTGCAAGTCACCCATGCTATGTGCACTAATGCACCCCCATACCATCACTGATGTTGGCTTTTGAACCTTGCACTGATAACAAGACGGATGGTCCCTTTCCTTTTTAGCCCAGAGGACGTGTCCATGATTCACAAAAATAATTTCAAATGTTGATTTGTCAGACCACAGGACAGTTTTCCACTTCAACTCAGTCCATCTTAAATGAGCTCGGGCCCAGAAAGGCCGTGGCAGTGCTGCCTGAGGGCCCGAAGATCACGGCCATCCAATATTGGTTTTCAGCCTTGTCCTTTGCATACAGAGATTTATTTTAATTATATTATGCACCATAGATTATGATCCCCAAACGCTTTGCAATTTTACGTTGAGAAACGTTATTCTTAAATTGTTGCACTATTTGCCTGCTCAGTCTTTCACATAGTGTTGAACCCCTTGACATCTTTACTTCTGACACATCCTCTCTGGGATGCTCTTTTTATACCCAATCATGTTATTGACCTGTTGCCAATTAACCTAATTAGTTGTGAGATGTTCCACCAGGTTCTTTTGTATTACACAACTTTTCAGGTCTTTTGTTGCCCCAATCCCAGCTTTTTTTTAAACATGTTGCAGGCATCAAATTCAAAGTTGGCATATATTTTACAAGGAATCATAACATTTATGTTTCAACATTTGATATGTTGTCTTTGTACTATTTTCTACTGAATATAAAGTTTAAATGATTTGCACATCTTTGCATAATGTTTTAATTTCCATTTGACACAAACTTTTTTGGAACCAGCGTTGTAAATTTTTTCTAGGTTCATGGTTCTGAAGTGTGACATTTTGGGTGCAAGAGAAGTCTAGTCATTGGATGTGATCTGTGATGGATTGTCTTACTGGTTGGTGTGTCTCAATTAGACAGAAATCAACGTGCTGGTACCAGTTTAGGTTCCTCCACTCACATTTCGTGTGGCCCCACACTGAACAAGAACCTTGCGCTCCTCTGCTTCCTAACACGTGACCACTCTCTGTGATAACATTCCACCAGTTTGAGCCAAACAAAAAGTACCAATTGTATAACCACATTGTAAGTTTAGCCCTCTAGGATTTACAAAGGGATTAGCAAAAGCAAAAACAGTGTGTTTATGACTCTAGATGGACTTAGCAGCAAACTAGACAATAGGTAGATAGCTTACTAGGTTTAGCTTTAGGAGGTAACTAGAGAGCAGCTAGCTTGCTTGTCATTCCAGCTAACGGTTTACAATATATGGTTTGGCATTCCATTTTTATTTTAACATATCCTGTCAATAAGATAACCGTAATTGAGCAAACAAACACATTTTAGTTGCCAGTGGCAACAGACTGATATACACATCTCCGTTCAAAGGTTTGGGGTTACTTTTTCCTAATTGACTGATAAGTTTCTCAGAACAAGAATATGCTGACAAGTTTCAAGACAACAGTTTTCAGCTGTGCTAACATAATTTCAAAATGGTTTTCTAATTATCACATAGCCTTTTAAAATGATAAACTTAGCAATCACAGCATGCCATTTGAACACAGGAGTGAAGGTTAAGGCTAATGTACCTTTGTACGCCTATGTAGATATTCCATTAAAAAAATCTGCCGTTTCCAGCTCCAGTAGTCATTTAAACCATATTCAGTGTCTACACTGTATTTCTGATGAATGTGATGTGATTTTAATGGACAAATTAATTAGCTTTTCTTCTGAAAACAAGGACAGTTCTAATTGACCCCAAACCTTTGAACGGTAGTGGAGATAACATTAAATATATACAGTAGCTAGTTTGCTATTTGGATGTGTAGTTTACCTGTTGTCGCAGCCTTCCTCCAGGGAATCCTGACTACGATGCTCCCTGTCGCCGGCCTATTAGCTGCCATCGTCCATTCTTCCAGCTGACAGCAATCCATTTCGCTATACACCCTGGACTCTCCACTGTTACACACAACTTGATCCTCATCACCACCTACTATAACTGCTCTTGTGTTTGTCCACGAGTCTTCGTGGAGTATTGCCTTTGCGCGTGTGTGTGTGTTACATGTATTTCTCTTGTTACGAATGCTATTTAGTTTGTACCGGCCTGAAGCCATTTCAGTATATGTCTACTTTAGTACACAACCTTTCATCGTTCTGTGCATGGTCTCATTCTTACCACATACTGTGACACCTGTTGACCAGAAATATGGCCAACTCAGCTTGCTTTTTGGGTCCATATCAGCCTGTGTTCTTCATTTGGAAACGATTCATATTCACTGCCAAAGACTCAACACTTAAATCACACATTGGGTCTTGATGAACAAAATATATTGAAGATGAAAATCTTTGATCACTAACCGATTGAGGGCCGTATTCAAACTCAGAAAATCAGAGTAAACAATTGAAATCACAGGCTGTTACAACTTGGGTGAATTTCATCACGGCAACTCATAATGTGATTCAATAGTGTGTTTGGCCCCCTGGTGCCTGTATGCCGACAACGTCTGGGCATACTCCTGATGAGACGGCGGATGGTGTCCAGGGGATCTCCTCCCAGACTTTGATCAGGGCATCAGTGAGCTCCTGGACAGTCTGTGGCACAACTTGTTGGATGCATCGATACATAACAGAATTCACTGAGCATGAATACACCGCCAATAAAAAAGTATTTGGGAAGTATTTAATATCAAATTACTTTTTTCACCAATACATTTAAATTGCAATTCATAATATACAGTTGAAGCAAGAAGTTTACAAACAAGTAAATTTTTCTACGGCTCCACAGATTTCAAGTAAAAAAACTATAGTTTTGGCAAGTTGGACATCTACTTTGTGCATTACACAAGTAATTTTTCCAAAAGGTGTTTACAGACTTATTATTTCACTTATAATTCACTATATCACAATTCCAGTGGATCAGACCTTTACATACACTAAGTTGACTGTGCCGTTAAACAGCTTGGAAAATTCAAAAAAATTATGTCATGGCTTTAGAAGCTTCTGATTTACGTCATTTGTTCCAAGTGGAGGTGTACCTGTGGGTGTATTTCAAGGGATAACTTCAAACTCTGTGACTCTGCTTGACATCATGGGAGCAATTTCCAAACGCCAGAAGGTACCACGTTCATCTGAACAAATAATAGTATGCAAGTATAAACACAGTAAAATTAGTCCTTTATTAACATTACCTGAAAGGCCGCTCAGCAAGGAAGAAGCCACTGCTCCAAAATCGCCATAAAAAAGCCAGACTACGATTTGCAACTGCACATGGGACTAAGATCATTCTTTCTGGAGAAATGTCCTCTCGTCTGATGAAACAAAAATGTTACTATTTGGCCATAATGACTGTCATTATGTTTGGAGAAAAAAGGGGGAGATTTGCAAGCTGAAGAACACCATCCCAACCGTGAAGCATGTGGGTGGCAGCATCATGTTGTGGGGGTGCTTTGCTCCAGGAGGGACTGGGGCACTTCACAAAATAGATGGCATCATGAGGAAGGAAACTTATGTGGATATATTGAAGCAACATCTCAAGAAATCAATCAGGAGGTTAAATCTTTGTCGCAAATTAGTCTTCCAAATAGACAATGACCACAAGCATGCTTCCAAAGTTGTGACAAAATGGCTTAAGGACAACAAAGTCAAGATATTGGATTGGCCATAACAAAGTCCTGACCTCAGCCTTATAGAAAACTTGGGGGCAGAACTGAAAAAGCGTGTGCGAGCAAGGAGTCACCTGGTTCATACTGACCAGTTCTGTCAGGAGCAATGGGCCAAAATTCACTCAACTTATGGTGGTAAACTTGTAGAAGGTAATCCCCCCAATTTTTATTTTTTTTACCCAAGTTAAGTTTTGCAATACTACCAAATACTTATTGAGTGTATGTAAACTTCTGACCCACTTGGAATGTGATGAATTTTTTTAAGCTGAAATCATTCATTCTCTACTATTATTTTAACATTTCACATTCTGGTGATCCTAACTGACCTAACACAGGGAATTTATACTAGGATTAAATGTCAGGAATTGTGAACAACTGAGTTTAAATATATTTGTCTAAGGTGTATAGAAACCCCTGACTTGTAGTTAACATTTTTCTGCTTTTGTTTGGTGGAAACGAATAGCACTTAGCTAGTGCTAAGTGCTCTAATTAACTTTAATGGCTAGTTTGCTTGTCTGTAAAGAGAAGAGCTGTCTGTACATTTATCCTGCAAGTCTAATTGGATAGAGCAAATGCTGTATGTCTCTGACAATTTTGATTGCTGCTGCCTCCTGTTGATCTGTTGTCATCAGTGACTGAATGATTTTCTAAAAGGTGGAGCCTTATTGGGGCAGTAATAATTACAGAGGAGCCAATATCTGCAAGAAGGGGTCCAGTGGCAGAATGTTTGGGTGGGATATGACTTTTAAAAACAGTTATATAAGCGATTATTGAAGTAAATGACCAACCATCTGCTACCATTTAATTATTTCGGAAAAAACTATTTATACTATAGCCAAATGTCTTTCACTGTAATTTAGTCCTGAGCAATTATCCAGTATCAAGGATAAGTGAACAGAGTAGGGTCTTCTAAAAAAAGTGTAATTGAGCACAATAATTTTGTGTTTAATTATTTTAGAAAGTTGTACATGAACAGTGCGGATTTCAGAGAGATAGTTGACTTTATTTTACATGCACACGGATGGAATACCTGGTTGCTAGGCAAGTTTCTCTAACCAGTATAGAGTTAGACTCTTTATATTAAGGAAAGGACAATAAAAAGATGCCCACTCCTTAGGCTTGGTGACAGGAATGAAAGGCTGAATGGCCATCATGAACATTTTCATCCTGGTATATTGGGTTGGGGAATGACCCCATAAAGATAAAAGATGGCCATAAAAACACTTATAGCAAACGTAAAGCGGTGTTGCTCACCAATTACATGTTGCTCATTGAATTCTCCTCCCAATGCAAATTGTCTTCTGTGCCATGTCTCAAATTAAGTTGACATCTATTTTACTAACAGCGGCATTGTAATGTCTGGCATAGAGCCTATAGAAATGTATCGTTATTTAGTTTCACCAAAAAAAAAACAGCAGTCAGGGTGAAATTGATTGCAAGCATGAAAAATATATTACTCAAAGAGTCCTTTCCTGAAAGTTTTACACATTTCATTTTTTTGCCGAACTGCTAAGGGGCCTCTTACTGGCGTACTGACTGAGTACCTAACTGACCACCATTTGTTAAACAGCATAGTGGTTAGAGACACAGACTACAGAATAACAGGTCCCGTGTTCGACTCCCGTCACAGTCAGAACACATTATGCCTTATCACAACAGAAAAAAACGTCACTGGCTACAACCTTCTGTAGCTACGTTACAGGAAGCCTAAAATAAAACTGTTTACTGTTATATTGTGTCACGGCGGTGTGGTGGTGAGGAGGAACCAGGCGCAGGCGGAATTGCATCCATATGTTAAAACATTTAGAAAATCTAACAAACACAGAACACAAAACAACTGAATTAAAGTGCTGTCTAAACAGCAAAACGAACACTCACCATGGACGTGTGACATAGCAACAACAATAATCAACTAGTGAGGGGAGCAGAGGAGAAACATTTAAACACATAGTGATGACAATTGGGACTTGTGAGTGAGTGATGATGGGAGACAAGACCATGAATGAGTCCGGGGTGAGTTCATGGAGTGATGGGAATTGGGAGTGCATGGCACGATGGCGCTGATCCTCACCACACCGCGACATATTGCGACTATGTCTAGTGGATTCTTTGATTATGTTTTAGGATTTGTTCAGGATAGACAAAAACGTTGTTTGCTACACGATTCTCTCGTCTTTTCACTTGACAAAAAAGTCAGTTATCGTCACCTATATTGATAGTTATTGTATCAATGTCATTCACCAATGGCTAAAAGGCTGTTAAAATGGCCAGTGGCAAAAGTCATACAGTACATAGGTGGAGGTAAACTTAATAAGAAACGTTACTCAGTTTAACACAATGGTTAATGGCGTCTAGCTAAATATTCAAACTGTGTGATGTTACTGCATGACAAAATTATATAATGTCAAGAGGCTATACCGACACCCGGCGGGCTGGCTGAACTAGGCTTGCCTGGTTTCTTGTTTTTTCTAGCTGACTAACTACTGACATGCATGTTTGTGACATTGAACTGTTATTCATATTAATGAGCATTAAGTGCACGCCTGTAGCATTGGCTGATATGTCCGCGGAGTCAGAAAATAGGTTGTAATTTTTTAAAGTTGACCAGACTTTTAACAGATATAAAAAAGAGATAAAAAAAAGACTCAAAAGCTCTACCAGCATTGAACACTATTATCGGTAACTTCCTATGGTAAAATACTTGGGTAATTATAAGAATAAACAATATTCAGTAAATTCCTAACACATTTCCCACTCTGACAATTATGATTTCTGGCTTATAGGATAAATGCTAAATTAGGCATGGTGTTAGAATTGGGGTAATTTTCAGGTGTAGACTAGGCATTATCGGTTAGGTGTTAGGGCGTGGTTAATTTTAGGCATAAAGGTTAGGTTATTCAGGTTAAGGGTAAGGTTAGGTTAAGTTTAGTTCTCAGTTCCCCACAAGAATAGAAAAACCAGTGTATGTACCTGAGTGGGTAAACACAAAGCAACCTTAAAAATACTAAAATCCCTTTATTACCTCAAAATAACATACCCATAAACATAATGCTTGATTAAATACAATAAGAACAAAGAACACAACTCTCAATCACTGGAAGCCATCTTTAAAAATGTACATCCCTGTTAAAGATTTTTTATTTTGTTGCTAAAACGGTGAACAAACTATCCATAATGCTTCTATGGACGTGAGCACAGAGGAATTATTTTAAAATCAGGGTTATTTTTGTCGTTGGCTGATCTGCACACAGTGCAAAACAACGTGTGAAGCGGGAAACAAAATATACCTGCAGTGCAACAGAAATACTGGTCTAACACTACCATTGGTCAGGTGTACCACTGGTGCTGTATTAAAGAAAGTTGGCGAATTTCTGTTTTCTCATTTGGAGATCTCTGGACAGTGGAGTACATTCCTTATTGTTTAGCAAAGTTTTCATTTGAATTTGGAAAGGACATTATACAGTATTCTGAATTGACACTGGAGGGGCACTCAAGGGGCCAATTAAATTTAAGGTGGGGCCAGTGCCCTTGTGGCCCGCCCCTATATCTGCCAGTGGCTGTCTCAATAAATCAAATGGCTTTGCTAGCAAGCTATTAATGTGGCCAAAGAATTGAGCAATCTAGAAGAAAATAGAGATGAAACACAAATAAAAAAACGGTAAATCCACTAAATGTGGAGGAGCATAGGTGGAGCGTTGATTTGTTTATTTCAGAAAGAACTCACATCAAATTAATTGAAATAAACGGTGATCCATGGCTCATTCGGATCTCCGAAGCTCGTTAACCCGAAGGATTGACGAACTAAATGAACGATGATCCACGGATCTTCGAATCTCGTTCACCAGAATGAACTAAATGAACGATGATCCATGGATCTTTTGGCACTTTGGATCACCTGAAGGAATGGTGGAAGGCGAATGACTAATGAGGAAATAAGTCTTTTAATTTTTCTGATCTCCAAGTATCTCATTTATTATCATCCTTAATGTTCCATAGTAAGAAACGTTAGCTACAATAAATGTAAGGACAGTAGGCTGTTATTCAGCTGTCTAGTTATTATGTTATTGTCACATTCTGGCACGGCGGCAAGCTCTGAATCCAACGCCCTCTCCCTCACATCATGGACACCTGTTTTTTTAATTTATTGCCCACACCTGTTTTCCCTGATCGCGGACCCTATTTAAGTTCCTGCTTCCCCATTGTATCCTGTTTGTTATACCACAATGTCACGTAGTTCTGTTTTGGTTCCATGTTTTAGTTTGTTTCTGGCCTAGTCCTTATATCAAGTAGCCTATTCTGTTTCGTTCCTGTCCGTTTTGTTTCATTTATTAAATGTCCTCCTTTCTCTCTGCACTTGTGTCCTGCCTCCATTCGACATTGTGACAGTCAATGTTTATTGGCAATACTGTAACTGTCAGGACTCGATTAAACTGATCAGATTTATTAATAAAAAAATTCTCATGCTGCTTTTCATCCTACAAACGAATCTTTTGGGTCATCAGAAGGAATGACAATGCCTAAGGAGAAGATAGCATAATTCTTAATTTTTCCGAGTCTTAATTTCCGAGTCTCATTTATTATCAGCCTTAGTAAACAGAATTAATGCAAAAAAGGTATTTGGTCCATCATCATATGTTAGATTAAAATAGTAGTATTCATACATTGTAAGTTGCAATTGGATAAATATAATTACGTTTAGAATTCACTTTTATTACTATTTTCTAATGATTTCTTTCCATCTGAATTTAACCTTGATTTTTACTCTGGGCAATGAGTTGCGCTTGTGCGTTTTTTGTACAAAAATGAATTGCCCCCCATGCCTACAAATATGATAAAATAAGACAGAAATAACAGGATCATGTACAGACTACTTGTCAAAAGGGTTTTCTGGAAATAAGGTATGGTACTGTTTTCTGTTGGATGGAATGACTACCATTAAAGAAATATATATCCTAGCCCTCAATATTTTTCAACATTACATTTAAAGTATGCTCAACTAAAACCTTTCTTGGTGTTTTAGTGTTGAGAATATCCTAAATTAGCATATAAATTGCAGTTTTCTATTACAGTACACACTGGTGTCCTATCTTGTGTCATGTGATGTCTAACATCAGATGAGGATATTATTACAGAACCCCAAGCTGAAAAAAATCTAAATTAGAAAACATTCAAAACATGTTATGTATTTAATGTTAACTTCATTGGAGTTATATTAGACTTGAAGTATATTTAATGCATTTTAAGTGATCTGAATACATTTTAATATATTGGCAAGTTTTCTTGACAAACATACTGAAGGGAGAACAAGTATTTGATACACTGCCGATTTTGCAGGTTTTCCTACTTACAAAGCATGTAGAGGTCTGTAATTTTTATCATAGGTATTCTTCAACTGTGAGAGATGGAATCTAAAACAGCAAAATCGGCAGTGTATCAAATACTTGTTCTCCTCACTGTACATGCCTGAAAGAAACTGAAAATAGGACAAATCCAATGACTTATATTTGGAGAAGCTGCTGTGAAACTAAAGGAAAAGGAATATGAGTTTTTTAGGCTATAGGCAATTTAAAATGTCTCATTCTGTCATGCACAGTCATCAAAATTAAGAAACATATTTCTTTTCAAAAGACATTGCTCTAGTATAGGCTACTTATCACAATGAAGTGTTGGTAAAGCTCCTCTGGTAAATATGGTCAATGGTGGATCATTTTGGTTTATTGTCCCAGTTTTTTTAGATTGTCCTAATAGGTCAATAA